>NW_019266209.1:0-7981 GCF_002742605.1 Olea europaea var. sylvestris
TTTCTTAGATTTGATAAAATGAAAAGTTGGGAATATCATATATTGGTCTTTGAGATATTATTTTAAACTTGGGTTCAATTGTTCAAGGAGGGTGTTTATAATAGGTTTATCTGGTACTTAAGAATGTATTGCCTATTTCTACGGCTAGTAAGTGGATGTCGGATTTACCTTGTGCTTTCAGATTATTAGTGAAGTTGAAGAGAACTTAATTTAGAAAAAACCAAGTAAAGTGTAAGATACGAAAGAATGAAAATGTGTTTAGTGAAAGGTTGCTGGATAAATCATTAAATATAAGAGGCATTATGGCAAGTGAAGATCAATTGTGTGCTTTATATCTTTACATGTTCGAATCTTAGCTAATTGAATATTGAGGATGAGATAGGAAACTTATATGGTACTCCATTATCTATGGAGTTTGATAAGATTCTCGCTTTACATTTAAATTTTAGCCTAGTTTGCAGGAAGCCATGAGCACTAAACTACATTTCAGTACAGCTTTTCATCCTCAGACAGATGGCCAGTCAGAGAGGACCCTACAGACTCTTGAAGATATGCTGAGGGCTTGTGTTTTAGAGTTCAAAGGTAGCTATGATACTCATTTGTCGTTGATGGAGTTTGCTTACAATAATAGTTAACACTCCAGTATAGAAATGGGTCATTTTGAAGCTTTCTATGGTAGAAAATGCAGAACACTAGTTTCCTGGGAAGAAGCTGGTAAGAAGAAGTTAGTAGGCCCTGAATTGGTTCAAATGACTTCAGAAAATGTGAAATTGATTAGAGAAAAGTTAAAAGCAACTCAAAATAGACAGAAAAGTTATGCAGATAGGTGCAGAAAAGATCTTGAATTTGCAGTAGGAGATAAAGTTTTTCTTGAATTGTCTCCTTGCAAAGGGGTGTTGAGATTTGGCAAGCGAGGAAAGTTGAGTCTACGATATATTAGACCCTATGAGATTACTCAGCGGATTGGCCTAGTTGCATATTGATTAGATCTGCCAGATGAATTATCTCAGATCCATGATGTTTTTCATGTTTCCATGCTTCACAAATATGTTGCAGATCCCTCTCATGTTCCGGAATCTCAGCTAATTCAGTTGAAGGAGAATTTGACTTATAAGAAGAGCCAAGGAGAATTTTAGGTAAGAAAGTGTAGATTCAACAAAACAAGACAGTTTCACTTGTTTAGGTACTTTGGCAGAATCAGATAGGAGAATAGGCTACATGGGAAAACGAGGATCAGATGCGTGTTCAATTTCCTCATTTATTCATTGTCTAGTCAGTTGCCAGTTGAATTTCGAGGACGAAATTCTTTTAAAGAGGTAAGATTGTTAAAACTCAATTTTCATAGACAAAAATTCAAATGTTGACTAGTCAATGTCAAAGACAATTAAGGTCAAATTAAATATTTTATTGGGTTTTATTTTACAATTGACAATACATGAGGGTTAAATTGGATAAAAATTAAAGTTGGGAATTTACTTATATTTTTTTGGAAGTTTAGAATTAAATGTGATATAAAAATGGGTTGAGGGATTTTCTTGCAATTTTTTGAGTAAGTGGGATTTATATTCAACCTTTGACCATCATTTTCTCCTAAAAACACACACTAACACCTACTAGAAAATTGCAGAGAGTAGAAAGGCCAAGAAAGAGAGGAAAAAAATCAGAAAAAAGGGAAGAAAAGGAAGAAGAGGAAGTAAGTGTTGATTTCTTCAAGTACTATTTCATTTCTTAAAGAGTTAGAAAGTATATGTTTGTTGTATTATGATGTTAAATATTCTAGGGCTCTAAGTTGTTGATTTAAATTTTAGATTGAAGGAAAGAGCATGATTTCAAGTCAATCTTTGTGAGTGGATGAAAATTAATTCTTCAGCAATAAGTATTTATTCAATTTATATTAAATCAGAAAATTTATTATTTCATACAGTTGATTTGATAGCATGATTTTCAAAATAAAGTTGATTTATAAACAGTTATTTTTAAAGTTTGATTCAATTAAGTAAAATCATTTCATTAGCATGTTTTATCGATATTACATGTTTCAGAATATTTAAAGTTATTTCTAAAAACCACCAGAACGTAATCATGTGATTTTACCCTAGTCTGCACTTATGTGAATGTGTTTTCACAGTGTATGACCAGTTATGGTTATTTTACCCGCTTTGCACTATTGTGAATGTGTTTCCATAGTGTATGACCAAAATTACAGAATTTCAGCTCTGCGTGCGTATGACCAAAATTTCAGAATTATAGACTTTCAGAATTGAATAGCTTTGCCATGTATATCAGTACTAATCGATACATGAGTAAGGTTATTCCGATGTACCTTTTTGGTGTGATTTTCTAGTATTATACAGCTTATCATATTATAGACTAAAAGATTTAGTTTAGTTAGTCTGAAGAATATAGCTTTTCAGCATTACACAGTTATTTAGATTTTAGGAACAAAATTTTGCTTATGCAATTTACAGAATAAAGATTTGTATGATTCCAGTATATTTTAGTTTTGATAGCATTATCAAATTTCAAATTACAGTAATTAGCTTATTCAATTTAAAAAATAAAGATTTTAGTTTATAGTACTGTGAAAGGAAATTTGGAAGTTGACACCAGTTTTCAGAAAGTTGTTATAAAGGGAAAAGTATACTTTTACAAAATATCCACTCATTGAGTTACAAGCTCATATTTTGTCACCTTTTTTCTTAGTAGATAGTAGCTGCCCATATTGGAGCATGTCGATCTGCGAGTTGAGCCACACAGTATCATTTCTTGTATGTCGCATTTTGTCAGTTAATACATCACATAGTTTCGGGATTGATGTATCTTTTATCAGAAAATGTATTTATATCACGGGCTCACTGCATATTTTTATATATGTTTTACAAATGGAGTAGTTTGAATATAAAGGAATATAAATTTCTTTCGAATACACTTATTTTGAATAGTTGGTATTTTGAAGGGTTGGTGTGCCTTGTTTTATATTATATGCATAGATTTGAAAAAAATTGATTTTTACTCAGGTGGTTTTGTCCATGTTTCGAGGAAAGTTCTGTCAAAATTCTTCTAAAAATATATTTTTTTGTCAAGAAAGTCAAAGTTACATTGGTGGTGGGTCTGGTGTTTAGCTAGCGTCTACCATCGACACACGACACATGTCGGATCTCCTAGGATGATTCGGACGGGTCGTGTCATGCTGAATAAGGGAAGTGATCACCTCGTCACAGGTGGCACGACCCCCTTACGAGGGGTAGCTCCACGACTGGCAGCTTGAGCTCTAGCTCGCGTAGCAATAGCCCGTCCTCGGCCAACACCAAGTGCATAACCCTTGCCCTTGATTCTAGCTTCCAAATGCTTGAGCATTGGAGCATTCTTGAGCATATCCGGTATTACCATGAATATGACTTTGTTGCCACGAATGAAAACATGCTCTAGTTGTGAGACCTTCCCATTCTTAGCAGTGTAAGTGATGTTTTCAAGCTGGTAATTCCAGTTATCCTTGCACTCCACCATGCTACCTCTGTAAAGCTCGCTGCTCTTCAACTCCACCGTCACCGCGTGCCCCGACGCCTCATGCAGTAGCTTCACCAGAATTCCCAAAGTCCGACTCATTGTAATTTCTCGCTAAATTAACTTATTTTTCTTCGTTTTTCTTCAGATTTTCCCCAAAATTTGAAGTAGCAATGCTCCTTCCAATAGAAATTGCGAAAGATGGATTATTTCAACAACATGGTTTCCATTATTTTCGACCCCGTTTCAGGTTAGGGAGCTGGAGACGGTTTCAATTTAGCGCCGCTTGAACGATTTAGGGCAAAATGATGGAAGGGAAATTTGTGAGGAAAATGCAATGTATTACCCAGTTAAAATGGCCTTTTAAAATGGGTATGGTTTTTGTGCCGAGTACATTTAAACTTTGAGATTTGAATTTCAAACATGAAAAAGCCCAATTAATGACCTTTTTCTTTTGGATTTTTTTTGGGGAAAATTTCATAAGTAAAATTTTAAGTATAACACATTTCAAAATTAAGAAAACAAGTTTCAAATTTTAAAAATCAGATTTTTATTAAAATTTATTAATGATTTAATTAATTAATTAATGATTTAATTAAATATATTTAGGTCACAAATCTATATAATTTGGTCACAAATCAAAAATTTTATGTCACGATTCAAAAAATTTATAGGTCACAGTTTGTTAATCGATCACAAATAAAAAAATTTATGAGTCACGATTTATTTATTGGCTACAAATTACAAATATTACATGTTACAACTTATTATACAGTCACAAATTATCAAATTATCATCACAAATGAACAATTTTTTAGGTCACACATTATTTATTGGTCACAATTTATAATTTTTATTGGTTACGTATTGTTTATTGGTCACGGATTAACCAATTTAATGGTCATAATCAATCAACTAATTTGTGACCACCATTGACACCTGCGACAACACCTCACCATTGCCTCTAGTAGCAGCACTACCATCGTCGCTGCCGCCACCATCACCACTCGACAGCAATAACACCACCACCACAAACAATCAACACATCCCAGAAAAACATCGTCACATCATCGTACCAAATCCACCACCACCCCGACAGACCCATTCGCTACTGCACCCATCGCTTCAATCGCCACCGCTAAAATATGGAATCCGCCACTGCCACCACTCAGACAACCAAAACCAAAGTCTCACAGCCATCAAACTACCTGTACCACCACCGCACTACAATCGCCATATCCACAACCATCACCACAACATCTAAATCTGCCACTGCCAAATCCACCATCTTCACCACAACCAATCACCAAACACTATTGTCGCCAGATCTACCACCACCTGCACCAACTACCGCTTCACATCACCGCTTTGCTGATCCACCATCATCACGTTTCGCAAAGTTGCGCCACCATATCCACCACCACATCTACCACTACAAAACCACTACCACACAACACTATCACCACCACTACCACACAAAAAAAAAACCAGATCTCTGGTGCACCGTCGGCGTAGCAAAGGTAGATTTGTTCGCTGTGATTCGTACTTCTTTTGGCCGACGATTTGCACTCATTCTAGAGTGAAATGGATTGAGGGGTGAGTGATAGGACTGGGCGACGACGTTGACTGGTGGTGAGCCTCACAACCACCACCACCCAACGCACAACTGTGAGATGGGGGTGGCGCTGTGCTGGTCACTTGGGATCAGCCTTTGCGATAGTCGGATGGGGTGGTGACGGTGGGTTATTATATATTCATACCCAAGACTGTGAGGTGGGGTGGTGTCGGGAGAGTTGGTGCCGTGCCGATGATGGCATCGGTACTAGTGGAGAGAGAGAGAGAGAGAGAGAGAGAGAGAGAGAGAGAGAGAGAGAGAGAGAGAGAGAGAGAGAGAGAGAGAGAGAGAGAGAGAGAGAGAGAGAGAGAGAGAGAGAGAGAGAGAGAGAGAGAGAGAGAGAGAGAGAGAGAGAGAGAGAGAGAGAGAGAGAGAGAGAGAGAGAGAGAGAGAGAGAGAGAGAGAGAGAGAGAGAGAGAGAGAGAGAGAGAGAGAGAGAGAGAGAGAGAGAGAGAGAGAGAGAGAGAGAGAGAGAGAGAGAGAGAATTGAAATTAGGGTTAATGGGGTTGGGGTAAAATGAAAGTTTGTATATAAATTAACTTAATTTTAAAATAATATTATCATTATTGAAATATAATCTGATTTTTGAAATAACAAACTTTGCATCTCATTTTTGAAGTTTGATCTTAAAACATATGAATTTGTGTAATTTTCACTTTTTTTTAACCCCATTTTCCAACTCATTGTGTCAAATTTTGTGTCAACAAATGTGGTGAAGTAGCATTATTGAACAAAAAATAGTAAAAGGGCAATTATATTACCACTACCAATATTATTAAATGCACCACAATTTTTTGTATTTTTCTTATTCACTTAAATAGTTTTAAGTAAAATTATATAATTAGGACTTTCATAGATTTTTTAATAAAATAAATTATTGTTCCACTACACATATAAACCTAATATTTTCATTCTTTTTCATCAACATCTGATTGCGAATAGCACTTCCATTGACGATGGTTTTTGCTTTCTTTCACGACGACTAGATAATTTTCTTTAGTCATAGTAAATGAATTTATCATTGATGTTAATTTCGATGCAAATGTTGCTCATATTTGGAGAGTTTGTCAATGGAAGAATATTAGATTGGATGCACGATTTTTTTTTCCCATCTCAAAATTGATGCTTATGTTCTGAAATCTAGAAACCCTCCACCAACAACCACATCCTTCACAAAGTTTTCACCACCAAAGTCAGTCACAAAATCCTCATCGGATGTCATCAAATACATACAAGATTGTCTCATCACATGCCCATTGGGATCGATGAGGTTTCCGAATCTTCCACATATCCATTACCTCAAAGGTAGTGCAGCCCATGTCCGCTCATTAGGCTCACAAGGGCAGCCGCCGTGCATCGAGATTTCGATCAATCCTAGAAATGCCAACAATGGTTTACCACATATATTGGCTCACCATAGCTCGCGAATGTTGGGAAACCCGTTTTAAGAGTAAATATGGCCTCATGCCCTTCTTTGATTTTCCAGTAGTAGGTAATGTTTCCTATGGCAGTGAAAAAATGAAAGAAATTAGATGTATTTACTTTCAAAAAATTCAAAATTAGTTCGAAGGATAAGAAAAATGAGAAGTAATATTAAGACGATGAGTATACCACAATATACATTTTTTTTCATTTTCAGTTTTTATTGGATTAAGAGTATAATTCTAAATTTGTTGTTGTGTATTTATTAAAAATATATTTTAAATGTGGTGTAGTAAATAAATTTTGTGGTGGTAATATAATAATCCATGGTAAAAATATGAAGAGCATTGACTAAGTTTATAATAATTTTTTATTGATAAAATATGCCCTATTTGGTTCGACTCAAATCTCTAAGTCAAAATCAGCGATTGATTTTAACCATATATTCTATAGGATTCACAACTTTTCAATTATATATTCCATAAACTTTTATCAAAATTTACTCACTAATTTATTTTTATGTAAACCAAATAGGAGCATAGTAATTAAGCCTCTGTTTGTCTCCAAAATTACTATCTATTCTTTAGTTCCTACTTTTCACATACGGTACACACAATACAATTTCCCTAAGTAGTGCAATGTTCATAAAAGTCTAGCTAGATTACAATGTGTTTTTGACTTTATCAGGCCCAATCCCATTTCCTACTCTTTCATTTCATTTCTCACACAAATCCCTAACGATCGACATTTTTCCTCTCTCTTTCATTTTGCACACTTAATCGCACGAGTCGAATCTCTATAGAAATTTTAGATCAATCTTCCACATCTTCAGATTAACATGGTGATTTCATTTTGTTTTTGTATTTGATCGATTTTCCCTACACATTAAAAGAGAGACTTTATTCATAGCTCTACCTTAAAAGAGGTGATCCAAGATTACTATTCATTTTTGAATTCATACTTTTCATACATTGTTGCACAATACATTTTCCCTAATTAGTCAACTGTTCATTCAACCCAACTTGGTTTCAGTCTGCTTTTCATTTTAATAGACCCAATTCCCTTTCCTACTCTTTCATTTAATCTTGCACGTGAAACCCTAACAATCAATATTTCCCCTCTCCTTCTCTTTCGTTTTCCACGCTTAATCACACGAGTCGACTTTAAATAAATTCCAAATTATTCTTCTGCACTTTCAAAGTAATGTAGTAATTTCGTTTCATATCTACATTAGATTTATTTCCAATACGTTAAAAGAGAGACTTTGTCTTGCAACTATTCCTAGCAATACATATCTCACCTTTTTCTTTTTTTCCTATATCCTCTCTACCTACAAGAGATCATCCAAAAATACTATTCCACTTTGAGTTTCCTTAACTAGACTACTTATCATTCCACCCGACCTGATTACAATATACTTTTCACTTTATCACGCGCAA
>NW_019266210.1:0-6461 GCF_002742605.1 Olea europaea var. sylvestris
GATCGGAAATAAAAATCGCGCCTGTTGTAATTTCGTCATTTTTCTCGACTGTGTCGGAATGGGCTCAAATTTTACAGGTTTATACATAACAAAAACCGCGCAGGGTGTAATTTCGTCATTTTTCTCGACTGTGTCGGAAATGGTTGAAATTCGGCAGTTTGATTGGGAATAAAAATCGCGCCGGCGGTAATTTCGTCATTTTTCTCGATTGTGCCGGAATGGGTCCAAATTTGACAGGTTTATCCGGAACAAAAATCGCGCAGGGTGTAATTTCGTCATTTTTCGCGACTGTGTCGGAATTGCCTAAAATTTGACTGGTTGATCGGAAATAAAAACCGCACCGGGGGCAATTTCGTTTTTTTTCTCGACTGTGTCGGAATTGGCTAAAATTTGGCAGTTTGATCGAAAACAAAAATCGCGCCGGGGGCAACTTCGTCATTTTTCGCGATTGTGCCGGAATGGGCTCAAATTTGACAGGTTGATCGGGAACAAAAATCGCACCGGGGGTAATTTCGTCATTTTTCGCAACTGTGTCGGAATTGGCTGAAATTTGGGAGTTTGATCGGAAATAAAAATCGCGCCGGCGCCTATTTCGTCATTTTTCTCGAGTGTGTCGGAATGGGCTCAAATTTGACAGATTGACCGGGAACAAAAATCGCGCCGGGTGTAATTTCATCATTTTTTGCGACTGTGTCGGAATTGGCTAAAATTTGACGGGTTGATCGGAAACAAAAATCGCGCCGGGGCAATTTCGTCATTTTTCTCGACTGTATCAGAATGGGCTCAAATTTGACAGGTTGATCGGGAACAAAAATCGCGTCGGGTGTAATTTCGTCATTTTTTGCGGCTGTATCGGAATTGGCTAAAATTTGACTGGGTGATCGGAAACAAAAATCTCGCCGGGGCCATTTCGTCATTTTTCGCGACTGTGTCGGAATGGGCTCAAATTTGACAGATTGATCGGAAACAAAAATCGCGCCGGGGCAATTTCGTCATTTTTCGCGACTGTGTCGGAATGGGCTCAAATTTGACAGGTTAATCGGGAACAAAAATCGCACCGGGTGTAATTTCGTCATTTTTCGCGACTGTGACGGAATTGGCTAAAATTTAACTTGTTGATCGGAAACAAAAATCGCGACGGGGGCAATTTCGTCATTTTCCTCGACTGTGTCGGAATTTGCTGAAATTTGGGAGTTTGATCGGAAATAAAAATCACGCCAGCGTCAATTTCGTCATTTTTCTCGACTGTGTCGGAATGGGCTCAAATTTGACAGGTTAATCGGGAACAAAAATCGCACCGGGTGTAATTTCGTCATTTTTCGCGACTGCGACGGAATTGGCTAAAATTTAACCGATTGATCGGAAACAAAAATCGCTTCGGGGGGCAATTTCGTCATTTTTCTCGACTGCGTCGGAATTGGCTGAAATTTGGCAGTTTGATCGGAAATAAAAATCGCGCCGATGCCTATTTCGTCATTTTTCTCGACTGTGTCGGATGGGCTCAAATTTGATAGGTTGATCGAGAACAAAAATCGCGCCGGGTGTAATTTCGTCATTTTTCGCGACTGTGTTGGATTGGCTAAAATTTAACTTGTCGATCGGAAACAAAAACCGCGCTGGGGGCAATTTCGTCATTTTTCTCGACTGCGTCGGAATTGGCTGAAATTTGGGAGTTTGATCGGAAATAAAAATCGCTCTGGCGCCTATTTCGTCATTTTTTTTTACTGTGTCGAAATGGGCTCAAATTTGACAGGTTGATCGGGAACAAAAATCGCTCCGGGTGTAATTTCGTCATTTTATGCGACAGTGTCGGAATTGGCTAAAATTTCACTGGTTGATCGGAAACAAAAATCACGCCGGGGCAATTTCGTCTTTTTTCTCGACTGTGTCGAAATTGGCTGAAATTTGACTTGTTGATCGGAAACAAAAATCGCGCCAGGGACAATTTCGTCATTTTTCGCGACGATGTCGGAATGGGCTGAAAATTGACAGGTCGATCGGAAACAAAATCGCGCCAGGGGCAATTTCGTCATTTTTCCCGACTGTGTCGGAATAGGCTCAAATTTGACAGGTTGATCGAGACCAAAAATTGCGCCGGGTGTAATTTCGTCATTTTTCGAGACTGTGACGGAATTTGCTAAAATTTGACTTGTTAACTGGAAACAAAAATCGCGCCGGGGGCAATTTCGTCATTTTTCTCGACTGGGTCGGAATTGGCTGAAATTTGGCAGTTTGATCTGAAATAAAAATCGCGCCGGGGGCAATTTTGTCATTTTTCTCGACTGTGTCGGAATGGGCTCAAATTTGACAGGTTTATCGAGAACAAAAATCGCGCCGGGTGTAATTTCGTCATTTTTTGCGACTGTGTCAGAATTGGCTAAAATTTGACTGTTTGATTGGAAACAAAAATCGCGCCGGGGGCAATTTCGTCATATTTCTCGACTGTGTCGGAATTGGCTGAAATTTGGCAGTTTGATCTGAAATAAAAATTGCGCCGGGGGCAATTTCGTCAACTTTCTCGACAGTGTCGAAATGGCCTCAAATTTGACAGGTTGATCGAAACAAAAATCGCGCCGGGGCAATTTCGTCATTTTTCGCTACTATGTCGGAATTGGCAAAAATTTGACAGGCTGATCGGAAACAAAAATCTCGCCGGGGGCAATTTCGTCATTTTTCTCGACTGTGTCGAAATGGTCTCAAATTTGACAGATTGATCGGAAACAAAAATCGCGCCGGGTGTAATTTCGTCATTTTTCGCGACTGTGTCGGAATTGACTAAAATTCGACTGGTTGATCGGAAATAAAAATCGTGCCGGCGCCTATTTCGTCATTTTTCGCGATGGTGTCGGAATCGGCAAAAATTTGACTGGTTGATCGGAAATAAAAATCGTGCCGGCGCCTATTTCGTCATTTTTCGCGATGGTGTCGGAATCGGCAAAAATTTGACTGGTTGATCGGAAATAAAAATCGTGCCGGCGCCTATTTCGTCATTTTTCGCGATGGTGTCGGAATCGGCAAAAATTTGACTGGTTGATCGGAAATAAAAATCGTGCCGGCGCCTATTTCGTCATTTTTCGCGATGGTGTCGGAATCGGCAAAAATTTGACTGGTTGATCGGAAACAAAAATCGCGCCGGGTGTAATTTTGTCGGAATTGGCTGAAATTTGACAGGTTGATCGGAAACAAAAATCGCGCCGGGGGCAATTTCGTCATTTTTCGCGACTGTATCGAAATGGGCTCAAATTAGACCGGTTGATCGGGAACAAAAATCGCATCGGGTGTAATTTCGTCATTTTTCGCGACTGTGACGGAATTGGCTAAAATTTAACTTGTTGATCGGAAACAAAAATCGCGACAGGGGCAATTTCGTCATTTTTCTCGACTGTGTCGAAATTGGCTGAAATTTGGGAGTTTGATCGGAAATAAAAATCGCGCTGACGGCAATTTCGTTATTTTTCTCGACTGTGTCGGAATGGGTCAAATTTGACAGGTCGATCGGGAACAAAAATCGCGCCGGGTGTAATTTCGTCATTTTTCGCGACTGTGACGGAATTGGCTAAAATTTAACTTGTTGATCGGAAACAAAACTCGCCCCGGGGCAATTTCGTCATTTTTCTCGACTGCGTCGGAATTGGCTGAAATTTGGGAGTTTGATCGGAAATAAAAATCGCGCCGGCGCCTATTTCGTCATTTTTCTTGACTGTGTCGGAATGGGCTCAAATTTGACAGGTTGATCGGGAACAAAAACCGCGCCGGGTGTAATTTCATCATTTTTCGCGACTGTGTCGGAATGGGCTCAAATTTGACAGGTTGATCGGGAACAAAAACCGCGCCGGGTGTAATTTCATCATTTTTCGCGACTGTGTCGGAATGGGCTCAAATTTGACAGGTTGATCGGGAACAAAAACCGCGCCGGGTGTAATTTCATCATTTTTCGCGACTGTGTCGGAATGGGCTCAAATTTGACAGGTTGATCGGGAACAAAAACCGCACCGGGTGTAATTTCGTCATTTTTCGCGACTGTGACGAATTGGTTAAAATTTAACTTGTTGATCGGAATCAAAAATCGCGCCGGGGGCAATTTCATCATTTTTCTCGACTGTGTCGGAATTGCTGCTGAAATTTGGGAGTTTGATCGGAAATAAAAATCGCGCCGGCGCCTATTTCGTCATTTTTCTTGACTGTGTCGGAATTGGCTCAAATTTTACAGGTTGATCGGGAACAAAAATCGCTCCGGGTGTAATTTCGTCATTTTTTGCGACAGTGTCGGAATTGGCTAAAATTTCACTGGTTGATCGGAAACAAAAATCACGCCGGGGCAATTTCGTCTTTTTTCTCGACTGTGTCGAAATTGGCTGAAATTTGACATGTTGATCGGAAAAAAAAATCGCGCCGGGGCAATTTCGTCATTTTTCGCGACGATGTCGGAATGGGCTGAAAATTGACAGGTCGATCGGAAACAAAATCGCGCCAGGGGCAATTTCGTCATTTTTCGCGACTGTGTCGGAATGGGCTCAAATTTGACAGGTTGATCGGGAACAAAAACCGCGCCGGGTGTAATTTCGTCATTTTTCGAGACTGTGACGGAATTGGCTAAAATTTGACTTGTTAACTGGAAACAAAAATCGCGCCGGGGGCAATTTCGTCATTTTTCTCGACTGGGTCGGAATTGGCTGAAATTTGGCAGTTTGATCTGAAATAAAAATCGCGCCGGGGGCAATTTTGTCATTTTTCTCGGCTGTGTCGGAATGGGCTCAAATTTGACAGGTTTATCGAGAACAAAAATCGCGCCGGGTGTAATTTCGTCATTTTTTGCGACTGTGTCTGAATTGGCTAAAATTTGACTGCTTGATTGGAAACAAAAATCACGCCGGGGGCAATTTCGTCATATTTCTCGACTGTGTCGGAATTGGCTGAAATTTGGCAGTTTGATCTGAAATAAAAATTGCGCCGGGGGCAATTTCGTCATCTTTCTCGACAGTGTCGAAATGGCCTCAAATTTGACAGGTTGATCGAAACAAAAATCGCGCCGGGGCAATTTCGTCATTTTTCGCTACTGTGTCCGAATTGGCTAAAATTTGACAGGTTGATCGGAAACAAAAATCTCGCGGGGGCAATTTCGTCATTTTTCTCGACTGTGTCGAAATGGGCTCAAATTTGACTGGTTGATCGGAAACAAAAATAGCGCCGGGTGTAATTTCGTCATTTTTCGCGACTGTGTCGGAATTGACTAGAATTCGACTGGTTGATCGGAAACAAAAATCGCGCCGGCGCCTATTTCGTCATTTTTCTCGACTGTGTCGGAATGGGCTCAAATTTGACAGGTTGATCGTGAACAAAAATCGCGCCGGATGTAATTTCGTCATTTTTTGCGGCTGTATCGTAATTGGCTAAAATTTGACTGGTTGATCGGAAACAAAAATCGCGCCGAGGCAATTTCGTCATTTTTCTCAACTGTGTCGGAATTGGCTGAAATTTGACTTGTTGATCGGAAACAAAAACAGCGCCGGGGGCAATTTCGTCATTTTTCGCGACTGTATCGGAATGGGCTCAAATTTGACAGGTTGATCGGAAACAAAAATCGCGCCGGGGGCAATTTCGTCATTTTTCGCGACTGTATCGGAATGGGCTCAAATTTGACCGGTTGATCGGGAACAAAAACCGCATCGGGTGTAATTTCGTCATTTTTCGCGACTGTGACGGAATTGGCTAAAATTTAAGTTGTTGATCGGAAACAAAAATCGCGACGGGGGCAATTTCGTCATTTTTCTCAACTGTGTCGGAATTGGCTGAAATTTGGGAGTTTGATCGGAAATAAAAATCGCGCTGACGGCAATTTCGTCATTTTTCTCGACTGTGTCGGAATGGGCTCAAATTTGACAGGTCGATCGGGAACAAAAATCGCGCCGGGTGTAATTTCGTCATTTTTCGCGACTGTGTCAGAATTGGCTGAAATTTGACTGGTTGATTGGAAACAAAAACCACGCCGAGGGCAAATTCGTCATTTTTCTCGACTGTGTCAGAATTGGCTGAAATTTGGTAGTTTGATCGGAAATAAAAATCGCGCCTGTTGTAATTTCGTCATTTTTCTCGACTGTGTCGGAATGGGCTCAAATTTTACAGGTTTATCCGGAACAAAAACCGCGCAGGGTGTAATTTCGTCATTTTTCTCGACTGTGTCGGAAATGGTTGAAATTCGGCAGTTTAATTGGGAATAAAAATCGCGCCGGCGGTAATTTCATCATTTTTCTCGACTGTGCCGGAATGGGTCCAAATTTGACAGGTTTATCCGGAACAAAAATCGCGCAGGGTGTAATTTCGTCATTTTTCGCGACTGTGTCGGAATTGCCTAAAATTTGACTGGTTGATCGGAAACAAAAATCGCGCCGACGGCAATTTCGTCCTTTTTCTCGACTGTGTCGGAATGGGCTCAAATTTGACAGGTTGATCGGGAACAAAAA
>NW_019266210.1:6546-7979 GCF_002742605.1 Olea europaea var. sylvestris
GATTGGGCCGGAATGGGCCCAAATTTGACAGGTTGATCGGGAACAAAAATCGCGCCGGGGGTAATTTCGTCATTTTTCGCAACTGTGTCGGAATTGGCTAAAATTTGACTGGTTGATCGGAAACAAAAATCGCGCCGGGGGCAATTTCGTCATTTTTCTCAACTGTGTCGGAATTGGCTGAAATTTGACAGGTTAATCGGAAACAAAAATCGCGCCGGGGGCAATTTCGTCATTTTTCGCGACTGTGTCAGAATGGGCTCAAATTTGACAGGTTGATCGGGAACAAAAACCGCACCGGGTGTAATTTCGTCATTTTTCGCGACTGTGACGGAATTGGTTAAAATTTAACTTGTTGATCGGAAACAAAAATCGCGCCGGGGGCAATTTCATCATTTTTCTCGACTGTGTCGGAATTGGCTGAAATTTGGGAGTTTGATCGGAAATAAAAATCGCGCCGGTGCCTATTTCGTCATTTTTCTCGACTGTGTCGGAATGTGCGCAAATTTGACTGGTTGATCGAGAACAAAAATCGCGCCGGGTGTAATTTCGTCATTTTTCGCGACTGTGTCGGAATGGGCTCAAATTTGACAGGTTGATCGGGAACAAAAATCGCGCCGGGCGTAATTTCGTGATTTTTTGCGATTGTGTTGGAATTGGCTAAAATTTGACTGGTTGATCGGAAACAAAAATCGCGGCGGGGGGAATTTCGTCATTTTTTTCGACTGTGTCGAAATTGGCTGAAATTTGGGAGTTTGATCGGAAATAAAAATCGCGCCGGCGTCTATTTCGTCATTTTTCTCGATTGTGTCGGAATGGGCTCAAATTTGACAGGTTGATCGGGAACAAAAATCGCGCCGGGTGTAATTTCGTCATTTTTTGCGATTGTGTTGGAATTGGCTAAAATTTGACTGGTTGATCGGAAACAAAAATCGCGGCGGGGGAAATTTCGTCATTTTTTTCGACTGTGTCGGAATTGGCAGAAATTTGACAGGTTGATCGGAAACAAAAATCGCGTCGGGGGCAATTTCGTCATTTTTCGCGACGATGTCGGAATGGGCTAAAAATTGATAGGTTGAACAGAAACAAAAATCGTGCCGGGGGCAATTTCGTCATTTTTCGCGACTGTGCCGAAATGGGCACAAATTTGACAGGTTGATCGGGAATAAAAACTGCGTCGGGTGTAATTTCGCCATTTTTCGCGACTGTGACGGAATTGGATAAAATTTAACTGGTCGATCGGAAACAAAAATTGCGCCGGGGGCAATTTCGTCATTTTTCTTGACTGTGTCGGAATTTTCGGAAATTTGGGAGTTTGATCGGAAAAAAAAATCGCGCCGGCGGCAATTTCAACATTTTTCTCGACTGTGTCGAAATGGCCTCAAATTTGACAGGTTGATCAGAAACAAAAATCGCGCCGGGGCAATTTCGTCATT
>NW_019266211.1:0-7973 GCF_002742605.1 Olea europaea var. sylvestris
CACTTGACAACAATGCAAGTGTCAAACAACATGTCGAAAATCAGTGTACAAATAGCAAAGTTCAATCGGTAAGAATCTTACTGCATGTACACTATGTCGTACAATTTAGTCTACACTCTGCCACGTGACATTACCCTGCTAGACAGTTTGAATTTCAAACAGTTTTCTCATCCAATTGACACTTGACAACAATGCAAGAGTCTAATAACGTCTCAAAAATCAGTTTACAAATAGCTGTTTCCCATCCAATTAACACTTGACAATAACAATGCAAGTGTCAAACAACGTGTCAAAAATAAGTGTACAAGTAGCAAAGATCAATCGATAAGGACTTTGCTACATGTACACTATAGTGTATACTTTAGTTTTCACTTTGCCACGTGACATTACCCTACTGGACAGGTTAAATTTCAAACAATTTTTCCATCCAATTGACAATTGACAATAATGCAAGTGTCAAACAACGTGTCAGAAATCAGTGTACAAATAGCAAAGTTCAATCGGTATGGACCATGCTACATGTACACTATGGTGTACACTTTAGTTTAGACATTGCCACGTTACATTGCCCAGTTGGACAGTTTAAATTTCAAATAGTTTTCCCATCCAATTGACACTTGACAATAATGCAAGTGACAAACAAAGTGTTAAGAATCAGTGTACAATTAGCAATATTCAATCTGTAAGGAACTTGGTACTTGTATACTATGGCGTGCACTTTAGTTTATAATTTACCACATGACATTACCCTATTAGACAGTATCGATTTCAAAAAGTTTTTCTAGCCAATTGACACTTGACAACAATGCAAGTGTCAAACAACAAGTCGAAAATCAGTGTACAAATAGCAAAGTTAAATCGGTAAGAATCTTGCTGCATGTACACTATGGTGTACAATTTAGTTTACACTCTGCCACGTGACATTACCCTTCTAGACAATTTGAATTTCAAATAGTTTTCTCATCGAATTGACACTTGACAACAATGCAAGAGTCTAACAACGTCTCAAAAATCAGTTTACAAATAGCTGTTTCCCATCGAATTAACACTTGACAACAATGCAAGTGTCAAAAAACGTGTTAAAAATCAGTGTACAAGTAGCAAAGATCAATCGATAAGAACCTTGCTACATGTACACTATAGTGTACATTTTAGTTTTTACTTTCCCACATGACATTACCCTGTTGGACAGGTTAAAGTTCAAACAATTTTTCCATCCAATTGAAAATTGACAACAATGCAAGTGTCAAACAACGTGTCAAAAATCAGTGTACAAATAGCAAAGTTCGATCGGTACGGACCATGCTACATGTATACTATGGTGTACACTTTAGTTTACACATTGCCACGTTACATTGCCCAGTTAGACAGTTTAAATTTCAAACAGTTTTTCCATCCAATTGACACTTGACAACAATGCAAGTGACAAACAAAGTGTTAAAAATCAGTGTACAAATAGCAATGTTCAATCGGTAAGGAACTTGCTACTTGTATACTATGGAGTACGCTTTAATTTATAGTTTGCCACATGACATTACCCTATTAGACAGTATCAATTTCAAATAGTTTTTCTAGCCAATTGACACTGGACAACAATGCTAGCATCGAACAACGTGTCAAAAATCAGTGCACAAATAGCAAAGTTCAATTAGTAAGAATCTTGCTACAAGTACACTATGGTGTACACTTTAGTTTACACATTGCCACGTGACATTACCCTATTGGACAATTTAAATTTCAAATAGTTTTCCCATCCAATTGATACTTAACAACAATGCCAGTGTCAAACAACGTGTCAAAAATTAGTGTACAAATAGCAAAGTTCAATCGATACGAACTTTGTTACATGTACACTATAGTGCACAATTTAGTTGACACTTTGCCGCATGACATTACCCTGTTAGACAGTATAAAATTCAAATAGTTTTCCTATCCAATTGACACTTGAGAACAATGCAAGTGTCAAACAACGTGTCAAAAATCAATGTACAAATAGCAAAGTTCAATCGGTTAGAACCTTGCTACATGTACACTATGGTGTACACTTTGCCACGCGATATTATCCTGTTGAACAGTTTAAATTTCAAACAGTTTTCCCATCCAATTGACACTTAACAACAATGCAAGTGTTAAATAACATGTCAAAATCAATGTACAAATAGCAAAGTACAATCGGTAAGGACCTTGCTACATGTACACTATGGTGTACACTTCAGTTCACACTTTGCCACATGATATTACCCTGTTGAGCAGTTTAAATTTCAAACAATTTTCCCATCCAGTTGAAACTTAACTACAATGTAAGTGTGAAACAACGTGTCCAAAATCAGCGGATAACTAGTAAAGTTCAATCGGTAAGAACCTTGCTATATGTACACTATGGTGTACACTTTAGTTTACACTTTGCCACGTGATATTACCTTATTGGACGGTTTAAATTTCAAATAGTTTTTCCATCCAATTGACAGTTGACAACAATGTAAGTGTAAAACAATGTTCAAAAAATTAGTGTACAAATTGCAAAGTTCAATAGATAAGAACCTTGCAACATGTAAACTATGGAGTACACTTTAGTTTACACTTTGTCATGTGATACTACCCTACTGGATAGTTTAAATTACAAATAGTTTTCTCATCCAATTGATACTTAACAACAATGCAAGTGTTGAACAACGTGTAAAATAATGAGTGTACAAATAGCAAAGTTCAATCGTTAAGAACCTTGCTAGATGTGCACTACGATGTACACTTTAGTTTACACTTTGCCACGTGACATTACCCTATTGGACAGTTTAAATTTCAAACATTTTTCCCATCCAATTGACACTTGACTACAAAGCAAGTGTTAAACAACGTGTCCAAAACCAGTCTACAAATAGCAAAGTTCAATCGATACAAACCTTGCTACATGTACACTGCGGTGTACAATTTAGTTTACACTTTGCCACGTGACATTACCCTTTTGGACAATTTAAATTTCTAGCGGTTTTCCCAACCAATTAACACTTGACAACAATGTAAGTGTCAAACAACGAATCGAAAATCAGTGTACAAATAGCAAAGTTCAATCGGTAATAACCTTGCTACATGTACACTATGGGGTACACTTTAGTTAACACTTTGCCACATGACATCACCCTGTTAGACAGTATAAATTTCAAATAGTTTTTTGATCCAATTGACAATTTACAAAATTATTAGTGTCAAACAACTTGTCAAAAATTAGTGTACAAATAGCAAAGTTCAATCGGTAAGAACCTTACTACATGTATACTCAGGTGTACACTTTAGTTTACACTTTGCCACATTACAATACCCAGCTGGATAGTTTAAATTTTAAACAATTTTCCCTTCCATTTGACACTTGTCAATAATACAAGTGTCATACAACATGTCCAAAATCAGTGTACAAATAACAAATTTCAAAGGGTAAGAACATTGCTACATGTGCCCTATAGTGTACACATTAGTTTACACTTTACCACGTGACATTACCCTGTTGGACAGTTTTAATTTCATACAATTTTCCCATTCAATTCACACTTGACAACAGTGCAAGTGTGAAACAACGTGTTAAAAATTAGTGTACAAATAGCGTTGTTCAATCGGTAAAAACCTTGCTACATGTACTCTATGGTGAACACTTTAGTTGACACTTTCCCACGTGACATTAACCTGTTAGGCAGTTTAAATTTCAAACTATTTTCTCATCCAATTGACACTTGATAACAGTGCAAGCAACGAACAATGTGTCAAAAATCAGTGCACAATAGCAAAGTTCAATCGGTAAGAATCTTGCTACATGTACACTATGGTGTACACTTTAGTTTACACTTTGCCACGTGACATGACCATGTTGGACAGTTTAAATTTCAAAAAGTTTTCCCATCCAATTGACATTTCACTATAATGCAAGTGTGAAACAGCGTGTCCAAAATCAGTGTACAAATAGCAATGTTCAATCGGTAAGAACCTTGCGACATGTACACTATGGAGTACACTTTAGTTTACACTTTGCCACTTAACACTGCCCTGCTGGACAATTTAAATGTCAAATAGTTTTTCTATCCATTTGACACTTGACAAAAATGCAAGTGCCAAATAACGTGACAAAAATCAGTGTACAAATAGAAAATTTCAATCAATAAGGACCCTGCTACATATACACTTTCGATTACACTTTGCCACATGACATTACTCTATTGGACAGTTTAAACTTCATACATTTTTCCTATCCAATTTACACTTGACAACAATGCAAGTGTCAAACAAAGTGTCAAAAATCAGTGTACAAATAGCAAAAGTTCAATCGGAAAGAATCTTGCTACATGTACACTATGGTGTACACTTTACCACGTGACATTACCTTGTTGGACAATTTACGTTTCAAATAGTTTTTCCATCCAATTGGCAACAATGCAAGCGTTAAACAATGTGTCAAAAATTAGTGTACAAGTAGCAAAGTTCGATCGGTACAAACATTGCTACATGTACACTGTGATGTACAATTTAGTTTATACCTTGTCACGTGACATTGCCCTCTTGAACAGTTTCAATTTCAAACAGTTTTGCCATCCAATTGACACTTGACAACAATGCAGATGTCAAATAATGTGTCAAAAATTAGTGTCCAAATAGTAGTTTTTCCATTTAATTGACACTTTACAAAAAGCCAAGTGTCAAACAACGTGTTAAAAATCAGTGTACAAATAGTAAAGTTCAATCGGTAAGAACCTTGCCACATGTACACTACGGTGTATACTTTAGTTAACACTTTACCACGTGACATTATCCTGTTGGACAGTTTATACTTCAGACAGTTTTCCCATCCAATTGACACTTGACAACAATGCAAGTGCTAAACAACGTGTTAAAAATTCTTGTACAAATAGCAAGGTTCAATCGGTAATAACCTTGCGACATGTATACTACGGATTACACTCTAGTTTACACATTACCACGTGATTTTCCCTTTTGGATAGTTTAAATTTCAAACAGCTTTCCCATCCAAATGACACTTGACAACAATTCAAGTTTCGAAGTGTCAAAAATCAGTGTACAAATAGCAAAGTTCAATCGGTAAGATACTTGCGGCGTGTACACTATGGAGTACACTTTAGTTTACACTTTACCATGTGACACTACCTTGTTGGATAATTTAAATGTCAAACAGTCTTCCCATCCAATTGACACTTGACGACAATGCAAGTGTCAAACAATGTGTCAAAAATCAGTGAACAAATAGCAAATGTCAATTGGTAAGGACCTTGCTATATGTACGCTATTGGCCACACTTTCATTTACACTTTGCCATGTAACATTACCCTATCGGATAGTTTAAATTTCAAATAGTTTTCCCATCCAATTTACACTTGATAACAATGCAAGTGTCAAACAACATGTCAAAAATTAGTGTACAAATAGCGAAGTTCAATCGGTAATAACCTTCCTACATGTACACTATGGGGTACACTTTAGTTAACACTTTGCCACATGTCATCACCCTATTGGACAGTATAAATTTCAAATAGTTTTTTGATCCAATTGACAATTTACAAAATTATTAGTGTCAAACAACTTGTCAAAAATTAGTGTACAAATAGCGAAGTTCAATCGGTAATAACCTTCCTACATGTACACTATGGGGTACACTTTAGTTAACACTTTGCCACGTGACATTACCCTATTGGACAGTTTAAATTTCAAATAGTTTTCCCATCCAATTGACACTTGACAACAATGTATGTGTCAAACAACGTGTCAAAAATCCATGTACAAATACCAAAGTTCAATCGGAAAGATCCTTGTGACATGTACACTATGGAGTACACTTTAGTTTATAGTTTGCCACGTGACACTACTCTGCTAGGTAGTTTAAATGTCAAATAGTTTTCCCATCCAATTGACACTTGACAACAATGTATGTGTCAAACAACGTGTCAAAAATCCATGTACAAATACCAAAGTTCAATCGGAAAGATCCTTGTGACATGTACACTATGGAGTACACTTTAGTTTATAGTTTGCCACGTGACACTACTCTGCTAGGTAGTTTAAATGTCAAATAGTTTTCCCATCCAATTGACACTTGACAACAATGTATGTGTCAAACAACGTGTCAAAAATCCATGTACAAATACCAAAGTTCAATCGGAAAGATCCTTGTGACATGTACACTATGGAGTACACTTTAGTTTATAGTTTGCCACGTGACACTACTCTGCTAGGTAGTTTAAATGTCAAATAGTTTTCCCATCCAATTGACACTTGACAACAATGTATGTGTCAAACAACGTGTCAAAAATCCATGTACAAATACCAAAGTTCAATCGGAAAGATCCTTGTGACATGTACACTATGGAGTACACTTTAGTTTATAGTTTGCCACGTGACACTACTCTGCTAGGTAGTTTAAATGTCAAATAGTTTTCCCATCCAATTGACACTTGACAACAATGTATGTGTCAAACAACGTGTCAAAAATCCATGTACAAATACCAAAGTTCAATCGGAAAGATCCTTGTGACATGTACACTATGGAGTACACTTTAGTTTATAGTTTGCCACGTGACACTACTCTGCTAGGTAGTTTAAATGTCAAATAGTTTTCCCATCCAATTGACACTTGACAACAATGTATGTGTCAAACAACGTGTCAAAAATCCATGTACAAATACCAAAGTTCAATCGGAAAGATCCTTGTGACATGTACACTATGGAGTACACTTTAGTTTATAGTTTGCCACGTGACACTACTCTGCTAGGTAGTTTAAATGTCAAATAGTTTTCCCATCCAATTGACACTTGACAACAATGTATGTGTCAAACAACGTGTCAAAAATCCATGTACAAATACCAAAGTTCAATCGGAAAGATCCTTGTGACATGTACACTATGGAGTACACTTTAGTTTATAGTTTGCCACGTGACACTACTCTGCTAGGTAGTTTAAATGTCAAATAGTTTTCCCATCCAATTGACACTTGACAACAATGTATGTGTCAAACAACGTGTCAAAAATCCATGTACAAATACCAAAGTTCAATCGGAAAGATCCTTGTGACATGTACACTATGGAGTACACTTTAGTTTATAGTTTGCCACGTGACACTACTCTGCTAGGTAGTTTAAATGTCAAATAGTTTTCCCATCCAATTGACACTTGACAACAATGTATGTGTCAAACAACGTGTCAAAAATCCATGTACAAATACCAAAGTTCAATCGGAAAGATCCTTGTGACATGTACACTATGGAGTACACTTTAGTTTATAGTTTGCCACGTGACACTACTCTGCTAGGTAGTTTAAATGTCAAATAGTTTTCCCATCCAATTGACACTTGACAACAATGTATGTGTCAAACAACGTGTCAAAAATCCATGTACAAATACCAAAGTTCAATCGGAAAGATCCTTGTGACATGTACACTATGGAGTACACTTTAGTTTATAGTTTGCCACGTGACACTACTCTGCTAGGTAGTTTAAATGTCAAATAGTTTTCCCATCCAATTGACACTTGACAACAATGTATGTGTCAAACAACGTGTCAAAAATCCATGTACAAATACCAAAGTTCAATCGGAAAGATCCTTGTGACATGTACACTATGGAGTACACTTTAGTTTATAGTTTGCCACGTGACACTACTCTGCTAGGTAGTTTAAATGTCAAATAGTTTTCCCATCCAATTGACACTTGACAACAATGTATGTGTCAAACAACGTGTCAAAAATCCATGTACAAATACCAAAGTTCAATCGGAAAGATCCTTGTGACATGTACACTATGGAGTACACTTTAGTTTATAGTTTGCCACGTGACACTACTCTGCTAGGTAGTTTAAATGTCAAATAGTTTTCCCATCCAATTGACACTTGACAACAATACAAGTGTCAAAAAACGTGTCAAAAATCTGTGTACAAATAACAAATTTCAATCGATAAGGACCTTGCTACATGTACACTATGAG
>NW_019266211.1:21557-23246 GCF_002742605.1 Olea europaea var. sylvestris
TGTCAAAATCAGTGTACAAAAATCAAAGTTCAACAGGTAAGGACCTTACTACATGTACACTATGGTGTACACTTTGTCACATGACGTTACCCTGTTGGACAGTTTAAATATCAAACGGTTTTCTCATCCAATTGACAATAGACTACAAGATAAGTGCAAAACAACATGTCCAAAATCAGTTTACAGATGGTAAAGTTCAATCGATAAGAACCATGCTACATGTACACTATGGTGTATACTTTAGTTTACACTTTGCCACGTGACATTACCCTGTTGGATAGTTTCAATTTCAAATAGTTTTCCCATCCAGTTGACACTTGATTAAATTTCAAACAGTTTTCCCATCCAATTGACACTTGACAATATTGCAAGTGTCAAGCAACGTGTAAAAAATTAGTGTACGAATAGCAAAGTTTAGTCGGTAAGAACATTCCTACATACACACTATGGTGTACACTTTATTTTATACTTTGCCACTTGACATTACCCTATTGGATAGTTTGAATTTGGAGCAGTTTTCCCATCCAATTCACACTAGACAATGCAAGTGTCAAGCAACGTGTCAAATATCAATGTGCAAATAGCAAAGTTCAATTGGTAAGAACCTTGCTACATATACACTATTGTGTACGCTTCAGTTTACACTTTGCCACGTAACATTACCCTGTTGGATAGTCTGAATTTCAAACAATTTTCCCATCCAATTGACACTTGACGGCAATGCAAGTGTCAAACAAAGTGTCAAAAATCAGTGTACAAATAGCAAAGTTCAATCGATAAGAACCTTACTACATGTACACTACGGTGTACACTTTAGTTTACACTTTGCCACGTGACATTCCCAAGCCGGACAATTTAAATTTAAAATAGTTTTCCCATCCAATTGACATTTGACAATAATGCAAGTGTCAAATAACGTGTCGAAAATCAGTGTACAAATAGCAAAGTTCAATTGGTAAGGACTTTGATACAAGTACACTTTAGTTTAAATTTGGCACGTGACAATACCTTGTTGGACAGTTTAAATTTCAAACAATTTTCCCATCCAATTGACAATAATGCAAGTGTTAAACAACGTGTCAAAAATGAGAATGCAAATAGCGAAGTTCAATCGGTAAGAACCTTTCTACATATACACTATGGTGTACACACTTTAGTTTACACTTTACCATGTGACATTACCCTGCTGGACAGTTTAAATTTCAAACAATTTTCCCATCCAATTTGCACTTGACTACAATTCAAGTGTCAACCAACGCGTCAAAAATCATTGTTCAAGTAGCAAAGTTCAATCGGTAAGAACCTTGCTACATGTACATTATGGTGTATACTTTAGTTTACACTTTGCCACGTGACATTACCTTGGTGCACAGTTTAAATTTCAAATAGGTTTCCCATCCAATTGACACTCGATTAAATTTCAAACAATTTTCTCGTCCAATTGACAATTGACAACAATGCAAGTGTCAAACAAAGTGTAAAACATCAGTGTATGAATAGCAAAGTTCAATCAGTAAGAACCTTGCTACATGTACACTATGGTGTACACTTTAGTTTTCACTTTGCCACTTGACATTGCCTTATTGGATAGTTCAAATTTGAAGCCATTTTCCCATCCAATTCACACTTGACAACAATGCTAGTGTCAAAAATCTGTGTACAAACAGCAAAGTTCAATCGGTAAGGACC
>NW_019266212.1:0-133140 GCF_002742605.1 Olea europaea var. sylvestris
CGGTCGCTACATTTTCGAATAGTATTTATGGGCCCAAAACGAACACCGTGTACAAAAGTTACGCTCAATTCTTTGAACGCCGATAATCCAAATTTGTAAGTGCTCATTCTTCAAAAAACAAACGGCCGAAACTCCTCTTACGTCATGATGATGCCATGAGTCTAATCCAAAATGGTCACTACATTTATGAAAAGTACTTATGGGCCCAAAATGAAAATCGTGTGCAAAAGTTATGCTCAATTCTTCGAATGTCGACAATCAAAATAAGCAAGTGCTCGTTCTTCAAAAAACAAAGACCTAAAAACCCTCATACGTCATGGAAAAGCAGTGAGTTCAATCCAAAATGGTCGCTACATTTTTGAAAAGTACTTATGGGCCCCAAATGGACACCGTGTGCAAAAGTTGCACTCAATTCTTCAAACGCCGACAATCCAAATATGCAAATGCTCGTTCTTCAAAAAATAAACGGTTGAAATCCCTCTTACATCACGAACATGCCATGAGTTCAATCCAAAACGGTTGCTACATTTTTGAAAAGTACTTATGGGCCCAGAACAGACACCGTGTGCAAAAGTTATGCTCAATTCTTCGAACGCCAACAATCCAAATATGGAAGTGCTCGTTCTTTGAAAAACAAATGGTAAATACCCCTCTTACATCATGATGATGCATGAGTTCAATCCAAAACGGTCGCTACATTTTCGAAAAGCACTTATGGGCACAAAATGAAAATCGTGTGCAAATGTTACGCCCAATTCTTCGAACGTCGACAATCCAACTATGCAAGTGCTCGTTCCTCGAAAAACAAATGGTCGATATCCCTCTTACGTCACGATGATGCGTGAGTTCAATCCAAAACGGTCGCTACATTTCCGAATATTACTTATGGGCCCAAAACGGAAATCGTGTGCAAAAGTTACGCTCAATTCTTCGAACGCCGACAATCGAAATAAGCAAGTGCTCATTCTTCTAAAAACAAATGGCCAAAATCCCTCTTACATCATGACAATGCCATGAGTTCAATCCAAAATGGTCGCTACATTTTCGAAAAGTACTTATGGGCCCAAAACGAAAATCGTGTGCAAAAGTTACGCTCAATTCTTCAAACGCTGACAATCCAAATAAGCAAGTGCTCGTTCTTCTAAAAACAAACGATTGAAATCCCTCTTGCGTCATGATGATGCCGTGAGTTCAATCCAAAACAGTCGCTACATTTTTGAAAAGTACTTATGGGCCCAAAATGAACACCGTGTGCAAAAAGTACGCTCAATTCTTCCAACGCAACCAATCCAAAAATGCAAGTGCTCGTTCTTCCAAAAAAATGCTCGAAATCACTCATATTTCACGGTAATGTTGTGAGTTCAATCCAAAACTGTCACTACATTTCTGAAAAGTACTTATGGGCCCAAAATGGACACTGTGTGCAAAAGTTAAGCTCAATTCTTCGAACGCCGACAATCCAAATATGCAAGTGCTCGTTCTTCCAAAAAAATGCCCGAAATCCCTCATACGTCACGGCAAAGCTGTGAGTTCAATCAAAAAGATCGCTACATTTTCGAAAAGTACTTATGGGCCTAGAACGAACACCGTGTGCAAAAGTTGTGCTCAATTCCTCGAACGCCGACAATCCAACTATGCAAGTGCTCGTTCTTCGTAAAACAAATAGTCGAAATCTCTCTTACGTCACGATGATACGGAGAGTTCAATCCAAAATGGTCGCTACATTTTTGAAAAGTACTTGTGGGCCCAAAACGGAAATCGTGTGCAAAAGTTATGCTCAATTCTTCGAACGTCGACGATCAAAATATGCAAGTGCTCGATCTTCGAAAAAATGCCCAAAATCCCGCATACGTCATGGAAAAGTGGTGAGTTCAATCCAAAATGGTCGCTACATTTTCGAAAAGTACTTATGGGCCCAAACCGGACACCGTGTGCAGAAGTTACGCTTAATTCTTCGAATGCTGACAATTGAAATATCAAAAAACAAATGGCTGAAATCCCTCTTACGTCAAGACGATGTCATGAGTTTAATCCAAAGTGGTCGCTACATTTACGAAAAGTACTTATGGGCCCAAAATGAAAATCGTGTGCAAAAGTTACGCTCAATTCTTCGAATGCCGACAATCCAAATATGCAAGTGCTTGTTCTTTGAAAAAAAGGTCTGAAATCCCTCATACGTCACGAAAAAGCTGTGAGTTCAATCCAAAATGGTCGCCAAATTTTTGAAAAGTACTTATGGGCCCAAAACGGACACCGTGTGCAAAAGTTACGATCAATTCTTCGAACGCCGACAATCCAAATATGCAAGTGCTCGTTCTTCATAAAATGTCCAAAATCCCTCATACATCATGATAAAGCTGTGGGTTCAATACAAAACTATCGCTACATTTTCGAAAAGTACTTACGGGCCCAAAACGGACATTGTGTGCAAAAGTTAAGCTCAATTCATCGAACGCCGACAATCCAAATATGCAAGTGTTCGTTCTTCAAAAAAAATGCCCGAAATCCCTCATACGTCAAGGCAAGGCTGTGTGTTCAATCCAAAACGATCACTACATTTTTGAAAAGTACTTACAGGCCTAGAACGGACACCGTGTACAAAAGTTGTGCTCAATTCTTCGAACGCTGACAATCCAACTATGCAAGTAATCATTCTTCAAAAAATAAGCGGTCGAAATCCCTCTTACATCACGATGATGGTGTGAGTTCAATCCAAAACGGTCGCTACATTTTCGAAGAGTACTTATGGGCCCAAAACAAAAACCGTGTGCAAAAGTTACGCTCAATTCTTCGAACGTCGAAAATCCATATATGCAAGTGCTCTTTGTTCAAAAAACAAATGGCCAAAATCGTTCTAACATCACGACGATGCCATGAGTTCAGTCCAAAATGGTCGCTACATTTTCGAAGAGCACTTATGGGCCCAAAACGGAAACCGTGTACAAAAGTTATCCTCAATTCTTCGAACGTCGACGATCCAAATATGCAAGTGCTCGTTCTTCAAAAAAAATGCCCGGAATCCCCCATACGCTACGGAAAAGCTGTGAGTTCAATCCAAAAATGGTCGCTACATTTTCGAAAAGTACTTATGTGCCCAAAACGGACATCGTGTGCAAAAGTTACGCTCAATTCTTCGAACGCTGACAATTCAAATATGCAAGTACTCGTTCTTCAACAAACAAATGGCCGAAATCCTTCTTACGTCACGACAATGCCATGAGTTTAATCCGAAATGGTCACTACATTTACGAAACGTACTTATGGTCCCAAAACGAAAATCGTGTGCAAAAGTTATGCTCAATTCTTTGAATGCCAACAATCCAAATATGCAAGTGCTCGTTCTTCAAAAAACAAGCACCCAAAATCCCTCATACATCATGAAAAATTGGTGAGTTCAATCCAAAACGGTCGCTACATTTTCGAAAAGCACTTATGGGCCCAAAACGGACACAGTGTGCAAAAGTTGTGCTCAATTCTTCGAATGTCGACAATCCAAATATGCAAGTGCTCGTTCTTCAAAAAATAAATGGTTGAAATCCCTCTTACGTCACGATGATGGTGTGAGTTCAATCCAAAATGGTCGCTACATTTCAAAAAAGTAGTTATGGGCCCAAAACAGACACCGTGTGCAAAAGTTACGCTCGATTCTTCGAACGCCGACAATCCTAATATGCAAGTGCTCATTGTTAAAAAACAAACGGCCAAAATCCCTCTCACATCATGACGATGCCATGAGTTCAATCCAAAACGATAGCTACATTTCCGAAAAGTACTTATGGGCCCAAAATGGAAACCATGTGCAAAAATTACGCTCAATTCTCCGAAGGCTGACGATCCAAATATACAAGTGCTCGTTCTTCGAAAAAATGCCCGAAATCCCTCATACGTCACGGAAAAATGTGAGTTCAATCTAAAACGGTCGCTACATTTTCGAAAAGTACTTATGGGTCCAAAATGGACACCGTGTACAAAAGTTACGCTCAATTCTTCAAACGCCGACAATCTAAATATGCAAGTGCTCGTTCTTCAAAAAGCAAACGGCCTAAATCCTACTTTCATCACAACGATGCCATTAGTTTAATCCAAATGGTCACCACATTTACAAAAAGTACTTATGGGCCCAAAACGAAAACTGTGAGCAAAAGTTACGCTCAATTCTTCGAATGCCGACAATCCAAATATGCAAGTGCTCATTCTTCGAAAAACTAATGCCCGAAATCACTCATACATCGTGGAAAACCGGTGAGTTCAATCCAAAACGGTCGCTACATTTCTGAAAAGTACTTATGGGCCCAAAACGGACATCGTGTGCAAAAGTTGATCTCAATTCTTCGAACGCCGACAATCCAAATATGCAATTGCTTATTCTTCGAAAAACAAACGGTCGAAATCCTTCTTCCTTCATGATGATCGTGTGAGTTCAATCCGAAACGGTCGCTATATTTTCGAAAAGTACTTATGGGCCCAAAATGGAGACCGTGTGCAAAAGTTACGCTCAATTCTTCGAACACCGACAATCCATATATGCAAGTGCTCGTTCTTCAAAAAAAAGCCTGAAATCCCTCATACGTCACTGTAAAGCCATGAGTTCAATCCAAAACTGTCGCTACATTTTCAAAAGGTACTTATGGGCCGAAAACGGAAATCATGAGCAAAAGTTATGCTCAATTCTTTGAACGTCGACAATCCAAATAAGCAAGTGCTCGATCTTTTAAAAACAAATGGCCGAAATCCCTCTTATGTCACGACGATGCCATGAGTTCAATAAAAAATGGTCGCTACATTTTTGAAAAGTATTTATGGGCCCAAAACGAAAACCGTGTGCAAAAGTTACACTCAATTCTTCGAACACCGACAATCCAAATAGGCACGTGGTTGTTCTTCAAAGAACAAACACTTGAAATCCCACTAAAATCACAACGGTGCCGTGAGTTCAATCCAAAATGGTCGCTATATTTTCGAAAAGTATTTATGGGCCCAAAATGAAAACCGTGTGCTAAAGTTACGCTCAACTCTTCGAACGCCGACAATCCAAATATGCAAGTGCTCGTTCTTCTAAAAAATAGGCCGAAATCCCTCTTACGTCATGATGATGTCGTAAGTTCAATCCAAAACGGTCGCTACATTTTCGAAAAGTATTTATGGGCCCAAAACGGAAATCGTGTGCAAAAGGTACGCCCAATTCTTCGAACGCCGACAATCAAAATATAAAAGTGCTCATTCTTCTAAAAAAAATGGCCAAAATCCCTCTTATGTCACGATAATGCCGTGAGTTCAATCCAAAACGGTTGCTACATTTTCGAAAAGTATTTACGGGCCCAAAAAGAAAACCGTGCAAAAGTTACGCTCAATTCTTCAAACGCCGACAATCCAAATATGTAAGTGCTCGTTCCTCTAAAAACAAATGGCCAAAATCCCTCTTACGTCACGAAGATGCCATGAGTTCAATCCAAAACGGTCGGTACATTTCCAAAAAGTACTTATGGGCCCAAAACGGAAATCGTGTGCAAAAGTTACGCTCAATTCTTCGAACGCCGACAATGCAAATATGCAAGTGCTCGTTCTTCAAAAAAATACCCGATATCCATCATACGTCATGGCAAAGCTACGAGTTCGTTCCAAAATGGTCGCTACATTTCCGAAAAGTACTTATGGGCCCAAAACGGACATCGTGTGCAAAAGTTACGCTCAATTCTTCGAACGCCGACAATCCAAATATGCAAGTGCTCATTCTTTGAAAAGCAAATGGTTAAAATCCCTCTTATGTTGCGACGATGCCATGAGCTCAATCTAAAATGGTCACTACATTTCCGAAAATTACTTATGTGCCCAAAACGAAAACCGTGTGCAAAAGTTACGCTCAATTCTTCGAACGTGGACAATCCAAACATGCAAGTGCTCGTTCTTCAGAATACAAATCGCAAAAATCCCTTCTATGTCACGATGATGCCGTGAGTTCAATCCAAAAGGGTCGCTACATTTTTGAAACGTATTTATGGGCTCAAAACAAAAACCGTTTGCAAAAGTTACGCTCAATTCTTCGAACGTCGACAATCCAAATAAGGAAGTGATCATTCTTCTAAAAACAAACTACCAAAATACCTCTTACATCATGACAATGCCGTGAGTTCAATCCAAAATGGCTGCTACATTTTTGGAAAGTACTTAAGGGCCCAAAACAAAAATCGTGTGCAAAATCTATGCTCAATTCTTCAAACGCCAACAATCCAACTATGCATGTGCTCGTTCTTTGAAAAAATGGTCGAAATCCCTCTTACGGCACGATAATGCTATGAGTTCAATCCAAAATGGTCGCTACATTTTCTAAAAGTATTTATGGGCTCAAAATGAAAATCGTGTGCAAAAGTTACGCTTAATTCTTCGAAAGCCGACAATCTAAATATGTAAGTGATCATTCTTCTAAAAACAAATGGTCGAAATCCCTTTTACGTCATGACGATGCTGTGAGTTCAATCCAAAACGGTCGCTACATTTTCGAAAAGTACTTATGGACCCAAAATGGAAACTGTGTGCAAACGTTACGCTCAGTTCTTCGAATGCCGACAATCCAAATATGTAAGTGCTCGTTCTTCGAAAAAATGCCCGAAATCCTTCATAGATCACGGTAAAGCTGTGAGTTCAATCCAAAACTATCGCTACATTTTTGAAAGGTACTTATGGGCCCAAAACAGACACCGTGTTTAAAAGTTACACTCAATTCTTTGCACGCCGACAATCTAAATATGCAAATGCTCGTTCTTCCAAAAAAAACCCGAAATCCCTCTTACATCACGACGGTGCCATGAGTTCAATCCAAAACGATCGCTACATTTTTGAAAAGTGCTTATGGGCCCAGAACGGACAACGCATGTAAAAGTTGCTCTCAATTCTTCGAACGCCAACAATCCAACTATGCAAGTGCTTGTTCTTCGAAAAAGAAACGGTCGAAATCCCTCTTACATCACGATGATGATGCAAGTTCAATCCAAAACAGTCGCTACATTTTCGGAAAGTATTTATGGGCCCAAAACAGAAACCGTGTGCAACAGATATGCTCAACTCTTCGAACGCCAACAATCCAAATATGCAAGTGCTCATTCTTCTAAAAAAGGACCGAAATCCCTCTTACATCACGATGATGTCATGAGTTCAATCTAAAATGGTCGCTACATTTTCGAAAAGTATTTATGGGCCCAAAACGGAAACTGTGTGTGAAAGTTATGCCCAATTCTTTGAACGTCGACAATCCAACTATGCAAGTGGTCGTCCTTCAAAAAAATGGTCGAAATCCCTCTAAAAACAGGACAATGCCCTGAGTTCAATCCAAAACGGTCGCTACATTTTTGAAAAGTATTTATGGGCCCAAAATGGAAATCGTGTGCAAAAGTTACTCTCAATTCTTTAGATGCCGACAATCCAAATATGTAAGTGCTCGTTCTTTTAAAAACAAATGGTCGAAATCCCTCTTATGTCATGACAATGCAGTGAGTTCAATCCAAAATGATCGCTACATTTTCGAAAAGTACTTATGGGCCAAAAATAAAAATCGTGTGCAAAAGTTACGCTCAATTCTTTGTTCACCGACAATCCAAATATGCAAGTGCTCGTTCTTCGAAAAAAATGCCCGAAATCCCTCATACGTCACGGTAAAGCTGTGAGTTCAATCCAAAATGGTCGCTACATTTCTGAAAAGTACTTACGGGCCCAAAACCGACACCGTGTGAAAAAATTACGCTCAATTCTTCGAACGTTGACAATCCAAACATGCAAGTGCTCGTTCTTCAAAAAACAAATGGTCGAAATCCCTCCTACATCATGACAATGCCGTGAGTTCAATCCAAAGTTGTCGCTACATTTTCGAAAAGTATTTATGGGCCCAAAATGGGAACCGTGTGTAAAAGTTACGCTCAATTCTTCGAACGTCGACAATTCAAATAAGCAAGCGCTCGTTCTTCTAAAAACAAATGGCCGAAACCCCACTTACATCACGACGATATCGTGAGTTCAATCCAAAACAGCTGCTACATTTTGGAAAGTACTTATGGGCCCAAAACGGAAACCATGTGCAAAAGTTACGCTCAATTCTTCGAACGCTGACAATCCAAATATGCAAGTGCTCGTACTTAGAAAAAAAGGTCGAAATCCCTCTTACGTCATGACGATGACGTGAGTTCAATCCAAAACGGTTGCTACATTTTCAAAAAGTAATTATGGGTCCAAAACGAAAACCGTGTGCAAAAGTTATGTTCAATTCTTCGAACGCCGACAATCCAAATATGCATGTGCCCGTTCTGCGAAAAAAATGCCCGAAATCCCTCATACGTCAAGGAAAAGCTGTGAATTCAATCCAAAACAGTCACTACATTTTCGAAAACTACTGATGTGCCCAAAACGGACACCATGTGCAAAAGTTACGCTCAATTCTTCGAACGTCGACAATCTAAATATGCAAGTGCTCGTTCTTCGAAAAAATTGCCCGAAATCCCTCATACATCACGGAAAAGCTGTGAGTTCATTCTAAAACAGTCGCTCCATTTTCGAAAAGTACTTTTGGGCCCAAAACGAACACCGTGTGCAAAATTTACGCTCAATTCTTCGAACGTCGACAATCCAAACATGCAAGTGCTCGTTCTTGAAAAAACAAATGGCTGAAATCCCTCTTATGTCACGACGATGCCGTGAGTTCAATCCAAAATGGTCGCTACATTTTTGAAAAGTATTTAGGGGCCCAAAATGGAAACCGTGTGCAAAAGTTATGCTCAATTCTTCGAACAATGACAATCCAAATATGCAAGTGCTTGTTATTCTAAAAAAAGGCCGAAATCCCTCTTACATCATGATGATGCCATGAGTTCAATCCAAAATAGTCGCAACATTTTTGAAAAGTATTTATAGGCCCAAAATAGAAACCGTGTGCAAACGTTACGCCCAATTCTTCGAACGCCGACAATCGACCAATGCAAGTGCTCGTTCTACAAAAAAATGGTAGAAATCCCTCTTACGTCACGATAATGCCGTGAGTTCAATCCAAAACGGTCGCTACATTTTTTAAAAGTATTTATGGGCCCAAAACAGAAACCCTGTGCAAAAGTTATGCTCAATTCTTCGAATGCCGACAATCCAAATATGTAAGTGCTCGTTCTTCTAAAAACAAATGGCCAAAATCCCTCTTACATCATGACAATGCCACAAGTTCAATCCTTAACGTTCGCTACATTTTCGAAAAGTACTTATGGGCCCAAGACGGAAATCGTTTGCAAAAGTTACGCTTAATTCTTCGAATGCCGACAATCCAAATATGCAAGTGCTCGTTCTTAAAAAAAAAGCCTGAAATCCATCATACGTCACGGCAAAGCTGTGAGTTCAATCCAAAACGGTCGCTACATTTTCGAAAAGTACTTATGGGCCCAAAATGGACACCGTGTGCAAAAGTTACGCTAAATTCTTCGAACGCCAACTATTCAAATATGCAAGTGCTCGTTCTTTGAAAAAAAGCCCGAAATCCCTCATACATCACGAAAAAGCTGTGAGTTCAATCCAAAACAGTCGCTACATTTTCGAAAATTACTTATGGGCCCAAAACGAAAACTGTGTGCAAAAGTTACGCTCAATTCTTCGAACGCCGACAATCCAAACATGCAAGTGCTCGTTCCTCAAAAAACAAATGGCCAAAATCCCTCCTACATCATGATGATGCCGTGAGTTCAATCCAAAAGAGTCGCTACATTTTTTAAACTTATTTATGGGCCCAAAACGAAAATCGTGTGGAAAAGTTACGCTCAATTCTTCGAACATCAACAATCCAAATATGCAAGTGCTCATTTTTCTAAAAACAAATGGCCAAAGTACCTCTTACATCATGACGATTCCATGAGTTCAATCCACAACGACCGCTATATTTTGGAAAGTAATTAAAGGCACAAAACGGAAACCGTGTGCAAAAGCTACGCTCAATTCTTCAAACGCCAACAATTTAACTATGCCAGTGCTCTTTCTTCGAAAAAAAGGGTTGAAATCCCTCTTACATCACGACAATGCCGTGAGTTCAATCCAAAACGGTCACTACATTTTCAAAAAGTATTTATGGGCCCTAAATGAAAACTGTGTGCAAAAATTATGCTCAATTTTTCGAATGCCGACAATCCAAATATGTAAGTGATCGTTCTTCTAAAAACAAAAGGCTTAAATCCCTCTTACGTCATGATGATGTCGTGAGTTCAATCCAAAATGGTCGCTACATTTTTGAAAAGTACTTATGGGCCCAAAACAGAAACCGTGTGCAAACGTTATGCTCAATTCTTCGAACGCCGACAATCCAAATATGTAAGTGCTCATTCTTCGAAAATGATACCCAAAATCCCTCATAGGTCATGGTAAAGCTGTGAGTTCAATCCAAAACTATCGCTACATTTTCGAAAGGTATTATGGGCCCAAAACGGACACCGTGTGCAAAAGTTACGCTCAATTCTTCGAACGTCGACAATCCAAATATGCAAATTCTCCTTTTTCAAAAAATAAACACCCAAAATCCCACTTACGTCACGATGGTACCATGAGTTCAATCCAAAATGGTCGCTACATTTTCGAAAAGTACTTATGGACCTAGAAAGGACAACGCGTGCAAAATTTGTGCTCAATTCTTTGAACGCCGACAATCCAACTATGTAAGTGCTCGTTCTTCGAAAAACAAATGGTCGAAATCTCTCTTATGTCACGATGATGATGTAAGTTCAATCCAAAACGGTCGCTACATTTTTGAAAAGTATTTATGGGCCCAAAATGGAAACCGTGTGCAAAAGTTACGCTCCGCACTTCGAACGCCAACAATCCAAATATGCAAGTGCTCGTTCTTCTAAAAAAATGACTGAAATCCCTCTTATGTCATGAAGATGTCGTGAGTTCAATCCGTAATGGTCACTACATTTTTGAAAAGTATTTATGGGCCCAAAATGGAAACCGTGTGCAAAAGTTACGCCCAATTCTTCGAACGCCGACAATCCAACTATGCAAGTGCTCGTTCTTTGAAAAATGGTCAAAATCCCTCTCACGTCACGATAATGCCGTGAGTTCAATCCAAAACGATCGCTACATTTTCGAAAAGTAATTATGGGCCCAAAACGAAAATCGTGTGCAAAAGTTACGCTCAATTCTTCGAACTTCGACAATTCAAATAAGCAAGTGCTCGTTCTTCTAAAAATAAATGGCCGAAATCCCTCTTATGTCACGATGATGCCATGAGTTCAATCCAAAATGATTGCTACATTTTCGAAAAGTACTTATGGGCCCAAAACGGAAACCGTGTGCAAAAGTTACGGTTAATTCTTCGAACGTCGAAAATCCAAATAAGCAAGTGCTCGTTCTTCGAAAAAATGCCCGAAATCACTCATATGTCACGGAAAAGCCATGAGTTTAATCCAAAATGGTCGCTTCATTTTCGAAAAGTACTTACGGGCCTAAAACGGACACTCTGTGCAAAAGTTACGCTCTATTCTTCGAACGTCGACAATCCAAATATGCAAATGCTCATTCTTCAAAAGACAAACGATCGAAAACCCTCTTACATCACGATGATGCCGAGAGTTTAATCCAAAACGGTCGCTATATTTACAAAAAGTACTTATTTGCCCAAAACGAAAATAGTGTGCAAAAGTCACGCTCAATTCTTAGAATGCTGACAATCCAAATATGCAAGTGCTTGTTCTTCTAAAAACAAATAGCTAAAATCCCTCTTACATCATGATGATGCCGTGAGTTCAATCCAAAACGGTCGCTACATTTCCGAAAAGTACTTATGGGCCCAGAATGGACACCATGTGCAAAAGTTACGCTCAATTCTTCGAACGCCGACAATCCAAATATGCAAGTGCTCGTTCTTCAAAAAAAAATGTCCGAAATCCATCATACATCACGATAAAGTTGTGAGTTCAATCCAAAACTGTCGCTACATTTTCGAAAGGCACTTAGGGGCCTAAAACGGACTCCGTGTGCAAAAGTTAAGCTCAATTCTTTGAACGCGGACAATCCAAATATGCAAGTGCTCGTTCTTCAAAAAAAATACCTAAAATCCCTAATACGTCGAGACAAAGCCGTGAGTTCAATCCAAAACGGTCGCTACATTTTCAAAAAGTACTTATGGGCCTAGAACGGACACCGTGTGCAAAAGTTGCGCTAAATTCTTCGAACGCCGACAATCCAACTATGCAAGTGCTCATTCTTCGAAAAATAAACGGTCCAAATTCCTCTTACGTCACAATGATGTCGTGAGTTCACTCCAAAATGGTCGCTACATTTCCAAAAAGTACTTATGGGCCCAAAACGTAGACCGTGTGCAAAAGTTACGCTCAATTCTTCGAATGTCGAAAATCCAAATATGCAAGTGCTCGTTGTTCAAAAAACAAATAGCTAAAATCCCTCTTACGTCACAACGATTGCATGAGTTTCATCCAAAACGGTCGCTACATTTCTGAAAAGTACTTATGGGCCCAAAAAAGAAACCGCGTGCAAAAGTTACGCTCAATTCTTCGAACGTCGACAATCTAAATATGCAAGTGCTCGTTCTTCGAAAAAAATACCCGAAATCCCTCATACATCATGGTAAAGCTGTGAGTTCAACCCAAAACTGTCGCTACATTTTCGAAAGGTACTTATGGGCCCAAAACGGACACCGTGTGCAAAAGTTACGCTCAATTCTTCGAACGCCGACAATCCAAATATGCAATTACTCGTTCTTCAAAAAACAAACACCCAAAATCCCTCTTATGTCATGACGGTGCTGTGAGTTCAATCCAAAAGGGACGCTACATTTCCAAAAATTACTTATGGGCCCAGAACAGACTTCGCGTGCAAAAGTCGCGCTCAATTCTTCGAACGCCGACAATCCTTCAATGCAAGTGCTCATTCTTCAAAAAATAAATGGTCAAAATCCCTCTTACATCATGATGATGATGTGAGTTCAATCCAAAATGGTCGCTACATTTTTTAAAAGTATTTACGGGCCCAAATCGAAAATCGTGTGCAAAAGTTACGCTCAATTATTCGAACACCGACAATCCAAATATGCAAGTGCTTGTTCTTCTAAAAACAAACAACTAAAATCCCTCTTACGTCACGACGATGACGTGAGTTCAATCCAAAACGGTCGCTACATTTTCGAAGAGTAATTATGGGCCCAAAACGGACACCGAGTGCAAAAGTTATGCTCAATTCTTCGAAGACCAATAATCCAAATATGCAAGTGATCGTTCTTCTAAAAAAAATGCCCAAAATCCCTCATACATCACGACAAAGCTACGAGTTCATTCCAAAACGGTCGCTACATTTTCGAAAAGTACTTATGGGCCCAAAACGGACACCGTGTGCAAAAGTTACGCTCAATTCTTCAAACACTGACAATCCAAATATTCAGGTGCTCGTTCTTCAAAAAACAAATTGCTGAAATCCCTCTTACGTCATGATGATGTCGTGAGTTCAATCCAAAATAGTCGCTACATTTACGATAGTACTTATGGGCCCAAAACGGACATCGTGTGCAAAAGTTGCGCTCAATTCTTCGAACGCCGACAATTCAAATATGCCAGTGCTCGTTCTTTGAAAAACAAACGATCAAAATCCCTCTTACGTCATGATGATGTCGTGAGTTCAATCCAAAAACGGTCACTACATTTTCGAAAAGTACTTATGGGCCCAAAACAAACACCGTGGGCAAAAGTTACGCTCAATTCTTTGAACGCCGACAATCCAAATATGCAAGTGCTCGTTCTTCAAAAAAAAAGCCCGAAATCCCTCATATGTCACGATAAAGCTGTGAGTTCAATCCAAAACTGTCGCTAAATTTTCGAAAAGTACTTATGGGCCCAAAACGGACACCATGCAAAAGTTAAGCTCAATTCTTCGAACGCCGACAATCCAAATATGCGAGTGCTCGTTCTTCAAAAAAAATTACCTAAAATCCCTTATACGTCATGGTAAAGTTGTGAGTTCAATCCAAAACGGTCGTTACATTTTCGAAAAGTACTTATGGGCTTAGAATGGACACCATGTGCAAAAGTTGAGCTCAATTCTTCGAACGCCGACAATCCAACTATACAAGTGCTCGTTCTTCGAAAAACAAACGATCAAAATCCCTCTTACGTCATGATGATGCTGTGAGTTCAATCCAAAACAGTCGCTACATTTTTGAAAAGTACTTATGGGCCCAAAACGAAAATCGCGTGCAAAAGTTACGCTCAATTCTTCGAACGTCAAAATTCCAATTATGGAAGTGCTCGTTGTTCACAAAACAAATGGCTGAAATCCCTCTTACATCACGATGATACCATGAGTTCAATCCAAAACGATTCAATTCAAAACGGTCGCTATATTTTCGAAAAGTACTTATGGGCCCTAAACGGAAACCATGTGCAAAAGTTATGCTCAATTCTTCGAACATCGACAATCTAAACGTGCAAGTGCTCATTCTATGAAAAAAATGCCCAAAATCCCTCATACGTCACGGTAATGCCCAAAATCCCTCATACGTCACGATAAAACTGTGAGTTCAATCCAAAACTGTCGCTACATTTCTGAAAGGTACATATGGGCCCAAAATGGATACCGTGTGCAAAAGTTACGCTCAATTCTTCGAATACTGACAATCCAAATATGTAAATGCTCGTTCTTAAAAAAGTAAACACCCGAAATCCCTCTTACGTCATGATGATGCTGTGAGTTCAATCCAAAATGATCACTACATTTCCAAAAAGTACTTATGGGCCTAGAACGGACACCGCGTGTAAAAGTTGCACTCAATTCTTCGAACCCCGACAATCAAACTATGCAAGTGCTTGTTCTTCAAAAAACAAATGGTCGAAATCCCTCTTACGTCATGACGATGGCGTGAGTTCAATCCAAAACGGTTGCTACATTTTTGAAAAAGTATTTATGGGCCCAAAACGAAAACCGTGTGCAAAAGCTATACTCAATTCTTTGGACGCCGACAATCCAAATATGCAAGAGCTCGTTCTTCGAAAGAAAAATGCCCAAAACCCTCATATGTCATGACAAAGCGGTGAGTTCAATACAAAACAGTCGCTACATTTTTGAAAAGTACTTATGAGCCCAGAACGGATTCCGTGTGAAAAAGTTGCGCTCAATTCTTGGAACGCTGACTCTCCAAATATGCAAGTGCTCGTTCTTTGAAAAACAAACGACCAAAATCCCTGTTACATCATGACGATGTCGTGAGTTCAATCCAAAACGGTCACTACATTTTCAAAAAGTACTTATGGGCCCAAAACAAACACCGTGTGCAAAAGTTACGCTCAATTCTTCAAACACCGACAATCCAAATATGCAAGTGCTTGTTCTTCAAAAAAATGCCCAAAATCCCTCATATGTCACGATAAAGCTGTGAGTTCAATCTAAAACTATCGCTAAATTTTCGAAAAGTACTTATGGGCCCAAAACAAACACCGTGTGCAAAAATTAAGCTCAATTCTTCGAACGCTGATAATTCAAATATGCAAGTGCTCATTCTTCTAAAAAAATGCTCGAAATCAGTCATACGTCACGGCAAAGCTATGAGTTCAATCCAAAATGGTCGCTACATTTTTGAAAAGTACTTATGGGCCCAAAATGGAAACCGTGTGCAAAAGTTACGCTCAATTCTTCGAACGCCGACTATCCAAATATGCAAGTGCTCGTTCTTCGAAAAAATGCCGAAAATCCCTCATACATCACAAAAAAGTTGTGAGTTCAATCCAAAAGAGTGGCTACATTTTCGAAAATTACTTATGGGCCCAAAACGAAAACTGTGTGCAAAAGTTACGCTCAATTCTTCGAACGCCGAAAATCCAAACATGCAAGTGCTCTTTCTTCAAAAAACAAATGGCCGAAATCCCTCCTACATCACGATGATGCCGTGAGTTCAATCCAAAAGGGTCGCTACATTTTTGAAACGTATTTATGGGCCCATAATGAAAATCGTGTGGAAAAGTTACGCTCAATTCTTCGAACGTCGACAATCCAAATATGCAAGTGCTTGTTCTTCTAAAAACAAACGGCCGAAACACCTCTTACATCACGATGATGCCATGAGTTCAATCCAAAACGGCCGCTATATTTTGGAAAGTACTTAAGGGCCCAAAACGGAAACCGTGTGCAAAAGCTACGCTCAATTCTTCGAACGCCAACAATCCAACTATGCAAGTGCTCGTTCTTCAAAAAAAGGGTTGAAATCCCTCTTACGTCACGACAATGTCGTGAGTTCAATCCAAAACGGTCACTACATTTTCAAAAAGTATTTACGGGCCCTAAATGAAAACTGTGTCCAAAAATTACGCTAAATTCTTCGAACACCGACAATCCAAATATGTAAGTGATCGTTCTTCTAAAAACAAACGGCTGAAATCCTTCCTACATCATGATGATGCCGTGAGTTCAATTCAAAAGGGTCGCTACATTTTTGAAACGTATTTATGGGCCTAAAATGAAAACCGTGTGGAAAAGTTCCGCTCAATTCTTCGAACGTCGACAATCCAAATATGCAAGTGCAAAAGTTATGAGTTCAATCCAAAAAAATGCCTGAAATCCCTCATACGTCACGGCAAAGCTATGAGTTCAATCCAAAATGGTCGCTACATTTCGAAAAAGTACTCATGGGTCCAAAACGGACACCATGTACAAAATTTATGCTCAATTCGTTGAACGCCGACAGTCCAAATATGCAAGTACTCATTCTTCAAAAAAAATGCCCGAAATCACTCATACGTCATGGAAAAGCTATGAGTTCAATCCAAAATGGTCGCTACATTTTCAAAAATTACTTATGGGCCCAAAATGGACACCGTGTGCAGAAGTTAAGCTCAATTCTTCGAACGCCAACAATCCAAACATGCAAGTGCTCGTTCTTCAAAAAAATAACAGCCAAAATCCCTCCTACATCACGACAATTCTATGAGTTCAATCCAAAATTGTCGCTACATTTTCGAAAAGTTTTTATCGGCCCTAAACAGAAATCGTGTGCCAAAGTTACGCTCAATTCTTCGAACTTCGGCAATCCAAATAAGCAAGCGCTCGTTCTTCTAAAAACAAATGGCCGAAATCTCTCTTATATCACGATGATGCCGTGAGTTCAATCCAAAACAGCCGCTACATTTTGGAAAGTACTTATGGGCTCAATACTGAAACCGTGAGCAAAAGTTATGCTCAATTCTTCGAACGCTGACAATCCAAATATGCAAGTGCTTGTTCTTCTAAAAAAATGGCCGAAATACCTCTTACGTCATAACGATGCCGTGAGTTCAATCCAAAATGGTCGCTACATTTTCAAAAAGTATTTCTGGGCCCAAAACGGAAACCGTGTGTGCAAAAGTTATAGTGAACGCTGACAATCCAACTATGCAAGTGCTCATACTTAGAAAAAAAGGTCGAAATCCCTCTTACGTCACGACGATACCATGAGTTCAATCCAAAATGGTCGATACATTTCCGAAAAGTACTTATGGGCCCAAAACGGAAACCATGTGCAAAAGTTACGCTCAATTCTTCGAACGTCGACAATCCAAATATGCAAGTGCCCGTTCTTCGAAAAAAATGCCCGAACTGTGAGTTCAATCCAAAATGGTCGCTACATTTTCAAAAACTACTTATGTGCCCAAAATGGACACCGTGTACAAGAGTTATGCTCAATTCTTTGAACGTCGAGAATCCAAATATGCAAGTACTCATTTTTCGAAAAAAATGCCTGAAATCCCTGATACGTCATGAAAAAGCTGTGAGTTCATTCCAAAACGGTCATTACATTTCCGAAAAGTGCTTATGGGCCCAAAACGAACCCCATGTGCAAAACTTACGCTCAATTCTTCGAACGCCGACAATCCAAACATGCAAGTGCTCGTCCTTCAAAAAATAAATGGCTGAAATCCCTCTTACATCACCACGATGTTGTGAGTTCAATCCAAAATGGTTGCTACATTTTCGAAAAGTATTTAGGGGCCCAAAATGGAAACCGTGTGCAAAAGTTACGCTCAATTCTTCGAACGATGACAATCCAAATATGCAAGTGCTCGTTCTTCTAAAAAAAGGCCGAAATCCCTCTTACGTCACGACGATGCCATGAGTTCAATCCAAAACAGTCGCTACATTTTCGAAAAGTATTTATGGGCCCAAAACGAAAATCGTGTGCAAAAGTTACGCCCAATTCTTCGAACGCCGACAATCCAAACATGCAAGTGCTCGTTCTTCAAAAAAATAACAGCCAAAATCCCTCCTACATCATGACAATTCCGTGAGTTCATTCCAAAATTGTCGCTACATTTTCGAAAAGTATTTATGGGCCCCAAACAGAAACCGTGTGCCAAAGTTACGCTCAATTCTTCGAACTTCGACAATCCAAATAAGCAAGCGCTCGTTCTTCTAAAAACAAACGGCCAAAATCCCTCTTACATCACGACGATGCCATGAGTTCAATCCAAAACGGCCGCTCTATTTTGGAAAGTACTTATGGGCCCAAAACTCAAACCGTGTGCAAAAGTTACGCTCAATTCTTCGAACAACAACAATCCAAATATGCAAGTTCTTGTTCTTTTAAAAAAACGGCTGAAATACCTCTTGCGTCATGACGATGCCGTGAGTTCAATCCAAAATGGTCGCTACATTTTCAGAAAGTATTTCTGGGCCTAAAACAAAAACCGTGTGCAAAAGTTACGCCCAATTCTTCGAACGCCGACAATCCAACTATCCAAGTGCTCATACTTAGAAAAAAAGGTCGAAATCCCTCTTACGTCACGACGATACCATGAGTTCAATCCAAAATGGTCGATACATTTTCGAAAAGTACTTATGGGCCCAAAACGGAAACCGTATGCAAAAGTTATGCTCAATTCTTCGAACGTCGACAATCCAAATATGTAAGTGCCCATTCTTCAAAAAAAATGCCCGAACTGTGAATTCAATCCAAAATGGTCGCTACATTTCCAAAAACTAGTTATGTGCCCAAAATGGACACCGTGTGCAAAAGTTACGCTCAATTCTTCGAACGTCGAGAATCCAAATATGCAATTACTCATTCTTTGAAAAAATGCCTGAAATCCCTGATACGTCATGAAAAAGCTATGAGTTCATTCCAAAACGGTCGTTACATTTTTAAAAAGTGCTTATGGTCCCAAAATGAACCCCGTGTGCAAAAGTTACGCTCAATTCTTCGAACGTCGACAATCCAAACATGCAAGTGCTCGTTCTTCAAAAAACAAATGGCTAAAATCCCTCTTACATCATGGAGATGCCGTGAGTTCAATCCAAAATGGTCGCTATATTTTTGAAAAGTATTTAGGGGCACAAAATGGAAAACGTGTGCAAAAGTTACGCTCAATTCTTCGAATGATGACAATCCAAATGTGCAAGTGCTCGTTCCTCTAAAAAAAAGGCTGAAATCCCTCTTACGTCATGATGATGCCATGAGTTCAATCCAAAATAGTCGCCACATTTTTGAAAAGTATTTATGGGCCCAAAATGAAAACCGTGTGCAAAAGTTACGCCCAATTCTTCGGACGCCGACAATCCAACTATGCAAGTGCTCGTTCTTCGAAAAACAAATGGTCGAAATCCCTCTTACGTCACGACGATGCTGTGAGTTCAATCCAAAATGGTCGCTACATTTTTGAAAAGTACTTATGGGCCCAAAACAGAAACTGTGTGCAAAACTTACCCTCAATTCTTCGAATATCGAAAATCCAAATATGCAAGTGCTCGTTGTTCAAATGACAAATGGCCGAAATCCCTCTTATGTTACGACGATGCCATGAGTTCCATCCAAAACGGTCGCCACATTTTCGAAAAGTACTTATGGGCCCAAAACGAAAATCGTGTGCAAAAGTTACGCTCAATTCTTTGAGCACCAACAATCCAAATATGCAAGTGCTCGTTCTTAAAAAAAATGCCCTAAATTTCTCATAGGTCATGGTAAAGCTGTGAGTTCAATTCAAAACTGTCGCTACATTTCTAAAAGGTACTTATGGGCCCAAAACAGACACCGTGTGCAAAAGTTGCGCTCAATTCATCGAACACTGACAATCCAAATAAGCAAGCGCTCATTCTTCTAAAAACAATTGGCCAAAATCCCTCTTACAACACGACGATACCGTGAGTTCAATCAACAACGGTCGCATCATTTTCAAAAAGTACTTATGGGCCCAAAATGGACACCGTGTGCAAAAGTTATGCTCAAATCTTCGAACGCCGACAATCCAAATATGCAAGTGGTCGTTCTTCAAAAAAGGCCGAAATCCCTCATACATCATGGAAAAGCAGTGAGTTCAATCCAAAATGGTCGCTACATTTTTGAAAAGTACTTATGTTCCCAAAATGGACACCGTGTGCAAAAGTTACGCTCAATTCTTTGAACGTCGACAATCCAAATATGCAAGTGCCCATTCTTCGAAAAAAATGCCCGAAATCCCTCATACGTCATGGAAAAGCTATGAGTTCAATCCAAAATGATCGCTACATTTCCGAAAAAGTACTTATGGGCCCAAAACGGACAACGTGTGCAAAAGTTACGCTCAATTCTTCGAACGCCGACAATCTAAACATGCAAGTGCTTGTTCTTCAAAAAACAAATGGCTGAAATCCCTCTTACGTCACGGCGATGCCGTGAGTTCAATCCAAAATGGTCGCTACATTTTCGAAAAGTATTTTTGGGCCCAAAACGGAAACCATGTTCAAAAGTTACGCTTAATTCTTCGAACGTCGACAATCAAAATAAGCAAGTGCTCATTCTTCTAAAAACAAATGGCCGAAATCCCTCTTACGTCATGATGATCCCGTCAGTTCAATCCAAAACGATCGCTACATTTTCGAAAAGTACTTATGGGCCCAAAACGGAAACCGTGGGCAAAAGTTACGGTTAATTCTTCGAACGTCGACAATCCAAATATGCAAGTGCTCGTTCTTCGAAAAAATGCCCGAAATCCCTCATATGTCACGGAAAAGCCATGAGTTTAATCCAAAATGGTCGCTTCATTTTTGAAAAGTACTTACGGGCCTAAAACGGACACCGTGTGCAAAAGTTATGCTCTATTCTTCGAACGTCGACGATCCAAATATATAAGTGCTCGTTCTTCAAAAAATGAACGATCGAATACCCTCTTATGTCACGATGATACCGTGAGTTTAATCCAAAACGGTTGCTATATTTACAAAAAGTACTTATTGGCCCAAAACGAAAATCGTGTGCAAAAGTCACCCTCAATTCTTCGAATGCTGACAATCCAAATATGCAAGTGCTAGTTCTTCGAAAATCAAATGCCCGAAAAACCCTCATACGCCATGGAAAAATGGTGAGTTCAATCCAAAACAGTTGTTACATTTTTGAAAAGTACTTATGGGCCTAAAACGAACACCGTATACAAAAGTTACGCTCAATTCTTCTACGCCGACAATCCAAATATGCAAGTGGTCGTTCTTCGAAAAACAAACAGTCGAAATCCCTCTTAAGTCACGACGATGCCGTGAGTTCAATCCAAAACGGTCGCTACATTTTCGAAAAGTACTTATGGCCCCAGAATGGACACCATGTGCAAAAGTTACGCTCAATTCTTCGAACGTCGACAATCCAAATATGCAAGTGCTCGTTCTTCAAAAAAAATTCCCGAAATCCATCATACGTCACAATAAAGTTGTGAGTTCAATCCAAAACTGTCGTTAAATTTTTGAAACGTACTTAGGGGCCTAAAACGGACTCCGTGTGCAAAAGTTAAGCTCAATTCTTCGAATGCGAACAATCCAAATATGCAAGTGCTCATTCTTAAAAAGAAATACCCAAAATCCCTAATACGTCGCGGTAAAGCCGTGAGTTCAATCCAAAACGGTCGCTACATTTTCGAAAAGTACTTTTGGGCCTAGAACGGACACCGTGTGCAAAAGTTGCGCTCAATTCTTCGTACGCCGACAATCCAACTATGCAAGTGCCTGTTCCTTGAAAAACAAACGATCCAAATTCCTCTTACATCACAATGATGTCGTGAGTTCAATCCAAAATGTTCTTATGGGCCCAATACGCAAACCGTGTGCGATAGTTACGCTCAATTCTTTGAACGTCAAAAATCTAAATATGCAAGTGCTCGTTGTTCAAAAAATAAATGGTCAAAATCCCTCTTACGCCATGATGATTGCATGAGTTCCATCCAAAACGGTCGCTACATTTCTGAAATGTACTTATGGGCCCAAAACGGAAACCGTGTACAAAAGTTACGCTCAATTCTTCGAACGTCGACAATCTAAATATGTAAGTGCTTGTTCTTCGAAAAAAATTACCTAAAATCCCTTATAAGTCATGGTAAAGCTGTGAGTTCAATCCAAAACGGTCATTACATTTTCGAAAAGTACTTATGGGCCTAGAACGGACACCGTGTGCAAAAGTTGCGCTCAATTCTTCGAACGCCGACAATCCAAATATACAAGTGCTCATTCTTCGAAAAACAAATAGTCGAAATCCCTCTTACGTCATGACGATGCCGTGAGTTCAATCCAAAATGGTCGCTACATTTTTGAAAAGTACTTATGGGCCCAAAACAAAAATCGCGTGCAAAAGTTACGCTCAATTCTTCGAACATCAAAAATCCAAATATGGAAGTGCTCGTTGTTCAAAAAACAAATGGCTGAAATCCCTCTTACGTCACGACGATACCATGAGTTCAACCCAAAACGGTCGCTATATTTTCGAAAAGTACTTATGGGCCCTAAACAGAAACTGTGTGCAAAAGTTATGCTCAATTCTTCGAACGCCGACAATCCAAACATTCAAGTGCTCATTCTACAAAAAAAATGCTCGAAATCCCTCATACGTCATGGCAAAGCTGTGAGTTCAATCAAAAAGATCGCTACATTTTCGAAAAAGTACTTTGGGCCTAGAACGGACACCGTGTACAAAAGTTGTGCTCAATTCCTCAAACGCCGACAATCCAACTATGCAAGTGCTCGTTCTTCGTTATGTCACGATGATATGGAGAGTTCAATCCAAGACGGTCGCTACATTTTCGAAAAGTACTTATGGGCCCAAAACGGAAATCGTGTGCAAAAGTTGCGCTCAATTCCTCGACGTCGACGATCCAAATATGCAAGTGGTCATTCTTCAAAAAATAAATGGTTAAAATCCCTCTTACATCATGATGATGCCATGAGCTCAATCCAAAACGGTCGTTACATTTCCGAAAAGTACTTATGGGCCCAAAACAGATACCGTGTGCAAAAGTTACGCTCAATTCTTCGAGGGCCGACAATTCAAATATGCAAGTGCTCGTTCTTCAAAAAACAAATGATCAAAATCCCTCTTTCGTCACGATGATGGTGTGAATTCAATCCAAAACGGTCGCTACATTTTCGAAAAGTACTTATGGGCCCAAAACAGACACCGTGTGCAAAAGTTACGCTCAATTCTTCGAACGCCGACAATCTAAATATGCAAGTGCTCATTTTTCAAAAAACCAATGGTCGATATCCCTCTTACATCACGATGATGCGTGAGTTCAATCCAAAATGATCGCTACATTTCCAAAAAGTACTTATGGGCCTAAAACAAAAATCATGTGCAAAAGTTACCTTCAATTCTTCGAATGCCAACAATCCAAATATGGAAGTGCTTGTTCTTCGTAAGAAAAATGCCCAAAATCCCACATACATCACGGCAAAGCAATGAGTTCCATACAAAATAGTCGTTACATTTTCGAAAAGTACTTATGGGCCCAGAACGGACGCCGTGTGCAAAAGTTGCTCTCAATTCTTAGAACGTCGACAATCCAAATATACAAGTGCACGTTCTTTGAAAAACATGCCCGAAATCCCTCATATGCCATGATAAAGCTGTGAGTTCAATCCAAAACTGTCGCTACATTTTCGAAAAGTACTTACGGGCCCAAAACGGACACCGTGTACAAAAGTTAAGCTCAATTCTTTGAACGCCGACAATCCAAATATGCAAGTGCTCATTCTTCAAAAAAAATGCCCGAAATCCCTCATACATCATGGCAAAGCTGTGAGTTCAATCCAAAATGGTCGCTACATTTTCGAAAATTACTTATGGGCCTAAAACGAAAATCGTGTGCAAAAGTTATGCTCAATTTTTCGAACGCCGACAATCTAAACATACAAGTGCTCATTCTTCAAAAAACAAATGGCCAAAATCCCTCCTACGTCACGACGATGCCGTGAGTTCAATTTAAAACGGTCGCTACATTTTTGAAAAGTACTTATGGGCCCAAAACGAAAATCGTGTACAAAAATTACGCTCAATTCTTCGAACGCTGAAAATCCAAATATACAAGTGCTCGTTGTTCAAAAAACAAATGGCTGAAATCCCTCTTACTTCACGACAATGCCATGAGTTCAATCCAAAACGGTCGCTATATTTCTAAAAAGTACTTATGGGCCCAAAATGAAAACCGTGCTCAATTCTTCGCACGCCGACAATCCAAACATGCAAGCGCTCGTTCTTCGAAAAAAATCCCCAAAATCCCTCATACGTCACAGTAAAGCTGTGAGTTCAATCCAAAATTGTCGCTACATTTCCAAAAGTTACATATGGGCCTAAAACGGACACCGTGTGCAAAAGTTACGCTCGATTCTTCGAACGTCGACAATCTAAATATGAAAGTACTCATTCTTCGAAATAAAAATGCCCAAAATCCCTCATATGTCACGGAAAACCAATGAGTTCAATACAAAACAGTTGCTACATTTTCAAAAAGCACTTATGGGCCCAGAACGGACATCATGTGCAAAAGTTGCGATCAATTCTTGGAAAGCCGACAATCCAAATATGCAAGTGCACGTTCTTTGAAAAACAAATGATCAAAGTTCCTCTTACATCACGACGATGTCGTGAGTTTAATCCAAAACGGTAGCTACATTTTCGAAAAGTACTTATGGGCCCAAAACGAACACCGTGTCCAAAAGTTACGGTCAATTCTTCGAACGCCGACAATGCAAATATGCAAGTGCTCATTCTTCGAAAAAAATGCCCAAAATCGCTCATATGTCACGATAAAGCTGTGAGTTCAATCCAAAACTGTCGCTACATTTTTGAAAAGTAAATACGGGCCCAAAATGGACACCGTGTGCAAAAGTTAAGCTCAACTCTTCAAACGCCGACAATCCAAATATGTAAGTATTCATTCTTCCAAAAAAAATGCCCAAAATCCCTCATACATCACGGTAAAGTTGTGAGTTCAATCTAAAATGGTCGCTACATTTTTGAAAGTGCTTATGGGCCTAGAACGAACACCGTGTGCAAAATTTGCGCTCAATTCTTCGAACTCCGACAATCCAACTATGTAATTGCTCGTTCTTCGAAAAAAAAATGGTCGAAATTCCTCTTACCTCACGACGATGCCGTGAGTTCAATCCAAAACAGTCGCTACATTTTCGAAAAGTACTTATGGGCCCAAAATGGAAACCGTGTACAAAAGTTACGCTCAATTCTTCGAACGTCGAAAATCCAAATATGCAAGTGCACATTGTTCAAAAAACAAACAGCTAAAATCCCTCTTACGTCAGGATGATGCCATGAGTTCAATCCAAAACGGTCGCTATATTTTCGAAAAGTACTTATGGGCCCAAAACGGAAATGGTGTACAAAAGTTAATCTTAATTCTTCGAACGCCGACAATCCAAACATACAAGTGCTTGTTCTTCAAAAAAAATGCCTAAAACCCCTCATACATCACGGTTAAGCTGTGAGTTCAATCCAAAACAGTCGCTACATTTCCAAAAGGTACATATGAGCCTAAAACGGACACCGTGTGCAAAAGTTATGCTCAATTCTTCGAACACCGACAATCCAAATATGCAAATGCTCGTTCTTAAAAAAGTAAACACCCAAAATCCCTCTTATGTCAAGACGATGCTGTGAGTTCAATAAAAAATGATCGCCACATTTTCGAAAAGTACTTATGGGCCCAGAACGGACACCGCGTGCAAAAGTTGCACTCAATTCTTCGAACACCAACAATCAAACTATGTAAGTGCTCATTCTTCAAAAAATAAACGGTCGAAGTCCCTCTTACGTCACGACGATGATGTGAGTTTAATCCAAAACGGTCGCTACATTTTTGAAAAGTATTTATGGGCCTAAAACGGAAACCGTGTGCAAAAGTTACGCTCAATTCTTCGAACGCCGACGATCCAAATATGCAAGTGCTCGTTCTTCGAAAAAAATGCCCGAAATCCCTCATACATCACTGTAAAGTTGTGAGTTCAATCCAAAACTATCACTACATTTCCGAAAGGTACTTATGGGACCGAAACGGACACCGTGTGTAAAAGTTACGCTCAATTCTTCGAATGCCGACAATCCAAATATGCAAATGCTCGTTCTTCAAAAAACAAACACCTAAAATCCCTCTTATGTCACGAGAGTGCCATGAGTTCAATCCAAAATGGTCGCTACATTACCGAAAAGTACTTATGGGCCAGAACGGACACTGCGTGCAAAATTCAAGCTCAATTCTTCGAATGTTGACAATCCATCTATGCAAGTGCTCGTTCTTTGAAAAACAAACGGTCAAAATCCCTCTTACATCACAACGATGATGTGAGTTCAATCCAAAACAGAAGCTACATTTTTGAAAATTCTTTATAGGCCCAAAACAGAAACTGCGTGCAAAAGTTATGCTCAATTCTTCGAACACCAACAATTAAAACATGCCCATGCAAGAGCTCGTTCTTCTATAAAAATGGCAGAAATCCCTCTTACGTCATGACGATGCCATGAGTTCAATCCAAAACGATCGCTACATTTTTGAAAAGTATTCATGGGCCAAAAATGGAAACTGTGTGCAAAGTTATGCCCAATTCTTTGAACGTCAACAATCCAACTATGCAGGCGCTTGTTCTTCAAAAAAATAAATGGTCGAAATCCCTCTTACGTCATGACGATGCCGTGAGTCCAATCCAAAACGGTCGCTACATTTTTGAAAAGTATTTATGGGCCCAAAACAAAAACCGTGTGCAAAAGTTACGTTCAATTCTTCGAACGGTGACAATCGAAATATGCAAGTGCTCGTTCTTCTAAAAACAAATAGCCGAAATCCCTCTTACGTCACGATGATGCCGTGAGTTCAATCCAAAATAGTCGCTACATTTCCGAAAAGTACTTATGGGCCAAAAATGGAAACCGTGTGCAAAAGTTACGCTCAATTCGTCTAATGCCGACAATCCAAATATGCAAGTGCTCGTTCTTCGAAAAAAATGCCCGAAATCCCACATACATCACGGTAAAGCTGTGAGTTCAATCCAAAACTATCACTACATTTTCAAAAGGTACATATGGGCCCAAAACAGACACTGTGTGCAAAAGTTACGCTCAATTTTTCGAATACCGACAATCCAAATATGCAAATACTGGTTCTTCAAAAAATAAACACCCGAAATCCCTCTTACGTCATGACAGTGCCATGAGTTCAATCTCAAATGGTCGCTACATTACCGAAAGGTACTTATGGGCCCAGAACGGACATCGCGTGTAAAAGTCGAGCTCAATTCTTCGAACGTTGACAATCCATCTATGCAAGTGCTCGTTCTTCGAAAAACAAACGGTCAAAATCCCTCTTACATCACAACGATGATGTGAGTTCAATCCAAAACAGAAGCTACATTTTTTAAAATTCTTTATGGGCCCAAAACAGAAACTGCTTCCAAAAGTTATGCTCAATTCTTCGAACGCCGACAATCTAAACATGCAAGAGCTCGTTCTTCTAAAAAAAAGGGCAGAAATCCCTTTTATGTCACGACGATGCCGTGAGTTCAATCCAAAACGATCGCTACATTTTCGAAAAGTATTCATAGGCGAAAAATGGAAACCGTGTGCAAAAGTTACACCCAATTCTTCAAACTCGACAATCCAACTATGCAAGTGCTCGTTCTTCAAAAAAATGGTTGAAATCCCTCTTACGTCACGACGATGCCATGAGTCCAGTCCAAAACGGTCGTTACATTTTTGAAAAGTATTTATGGGCCCAAAACGGAAACCGTGTGCGAAAGTTACGTTCAATTCTTCGAACGACGAAAATCGAAATATGCAAGTGCTCGTTCTTCTAAAAACAAACGGTTGAAATCCCTCTTACGTCACGATGATGCCATGAGTTCAATCCAAAATGATCGCTACATTTTTGAAAAGTACTTATGGGCCTAAAATGGAAACCATGTGCAAAACTTACGCTCAATTCTTCAAACGCCGACAATCCAAATATGCAAGTGCTCATTTTTCGAAAAAAAATCTGAAATCCCTCATACGTCACGGCAAAGCTGTGAGTTCAATCCAAAACGATCGCTACATTTATGAAAAGTACTTATGGGCCCAAAACAAAAACCGTGTGCAAAAGTTACGCTCAATGTTTTGAATGCCGACAATCCAAATATGCAAGTGCTCATTCTTCGAAAAAAAAAGCTTGAGAACCTCATACGTCATGGAAAAGCAGTGAGTTCAATTCAAAATGGTCGCTACATTTTTGAAAAGTACTTAAGGGCCCAAAACGGACACCGTTTGCAAAAGTTGCGCTCAATTCTTCGAACGCCGACAATTCGAATATGCAAGTGCTTGTTCTTTGAGAAAAAGGTCGAAATCCCTCTTATGTCATAACGATGGCATGAGTTCAATCCAAAATGGTCGCTACATTTCCGAAAAGTACTTATGGGCCCAAAACGGACATCGTGTGCAAAAGTTACGCTCAATTTTTCGAACGCCGACAATCTAAATATGCAAATGCTCATTCTTCAAAAAACAAACGGTTGATATCCCTCTTACATCACGATGATGCGTGAGTTCAATCCAAAATGCTCGTTACATTTCTAAAAAGTACTTATGGGCCCAAAACCAAGACCGTGTGCAAAAGTTACGCTCAATTCTTCGGATGCCGACAATCTAAATATGCAAGAGCTCATTCTTCGAAAGAAAAATGCCAAAAGCCCTCATACGTCATGGCAAAGCGATGATTTCAATACAAAACAGTCGCTACATTTTCGAAAAGTACTTATGGGCCCAGAACGGATGCCGTGTGCAAAAGTTCCTCTCAATTCTTGGAACGTCGACTATCCAAAAATGCAAGTGCTCGTTCTTTGAAAAACAAATGGTCAAAATCCCTCTTACGTCATGACGATGTCATGAGTTCAATCCAAAACGATCGCTACATTTTTGAAAAGTACTTATGGGCCCAAAACGAACACCGTGTGCAAAAGTTATGCTTAATTCTTCGAACGCCAACAATCTAAATATGCAAGTGCTCGTTCTTTGAAAAAATTCCCAAAATCCCTCATATGTCACGATAAAGCTGTGAGTTCAATCCAAAATTGTCACTACATTTCTGAAAAGTACTTATAGGCCCAAAACAGACACTGTGTGTAAAAGTTAAGCTCAATTCTTCGAACACTGACAATCTAAATATGCATGTGCTCGTTCTTCGAAAAAAATGCCCGAAATCCCTCATACGTCATGTCAAAGCTGTGAGTTCAATCCAAAACGGTCACTACATTTTTGAATAGTATTTATGGGCCTAGAACTGACACCGTGTGCAAAAGTTGCGCTCAATTCTTCGAACACCGACAATCTAACTATGCAAGTGTTCGTTCTTCGAAAAACAAACGGTCGAAATCCCTCTTACATTGTGACGATGTCGTGAGTGCAATCCAAAATGGTTGCTACATTTTTGGAAAGTACTTATGGGCCCAAAACGGAAATCGTGCGTGAAAGTTAAGCTAAATCCTTCGAACGTCGAAAATCCAAATATATAAGTGCTCGTTGTTCAAAAAACAAACAGCCAAAATCCCTCTTACAACACGACGATGCCATGAGTTCAATCAAAAATGGTCACTATATTTCTGAAAAGTACATATGGGTCCAAAATGAAAACTGTGTGCAAAAGTTACGCTCAATTCTTCGAACGCCGACAATCCAAACATGCAAGTGCTCGTTCTTCAAAAAAAATGCCCGAAATTCCTTATACGTCATGGTAAAACTGTGAGTTCAATCCAAAACTGTCGTTACATTTCCGAAAGGTACATATGGGCCAAAAACGGACACCGTGTGTAAAAGTTATGCTCAATTCTTCGAACGCCAACAATCTAAATATGCAAATGCTCGTTCTTAAAAAAGCAAACACCTAAAATCCCTCTTACGTCACGATGGTGCTGTGAGTTCAATCCAAGACGATCGCTACGTTTCTGAAAAGTACTTATGGGGCCAGAATGGACACCGCGTGCAAAAGTTGCACTCAGTTCTTCGAACACCGACAATCCAACAATACAAGGGCTCTTTCTTCGAAAAATAGACGGTTGAAATTCATCTTACGTCACGACGATGACGTGAGTTCACTCCAAAACAGTCACTACATTTTCAAAAAGTATTTATGGGCCCAAAACGGAGACCATGTACAAAAAGTTACGCTCAATTCTTCGAACGCCGACAATCCAAATGTGCAAGTGCTCGTTCTTTGAAAAACAAACAGTCAAAATCCCTCTTACGTCATGATGATGCCTTGAGTTCAATCCAAAACGGTAGCTACATTTTCGAAAAGTATTTATGGGCCCTAAACGAAAATCGTGTGCAAAGGTTACGCTCAATTCTTCGAACGCCGTCAATCGAAATATGTAACTGCTCATTCTTTGAAAAACAAAAGATTAAAATCCCCCTTACATCACGACGATGCCGTGAGTTCAATCCAAAACGGTCGCTACATTTTCGAAAAGTACTTATGGGCCCAAAACGGGCACGGTGTGCAAAAGTTACGCTCATTTCTTCGAACGCCAACAATCCAAATATGCAAGTGCTCATTCTTCAAAAAACAAATGGTCCATATCCCTCTTACGTCATGAGGATACATGGGTTCAATCCAAAACGATCGCTACATTTTTGAAAAGTACTTATGGGCCCAAAACGGAAATCGTGTGCAAAAGTTACGCTCAATTCTTCGAACCCCGATAATCCAAATATGCAAGTGCTCATTCCTCAAAAGAAAAATGCCCGAAATCCCTCATACATCACGAAAAAGTGATGAGTTCAATCCAAAATGGTCGCTACATTTTCGAAAAGTACTTATGGGCCCAGAACGGACACCGTGTGCAAAAGTTGCGCTCAATTCTTCGAACGCCGACAATCCAAATATGCAAGTGCTCGTTCTTCGAGAAATAAACGGTCAAAATCCCTCTTATGTCACGATAATGTTGTGAGTTCAATCCAAAATGGTCGCTACATTTTCGAAAAGTACTTATGGGCCCAAAGCGAGCACCGTGTACAAAAGTTGCGCTCAATTCTTCGAATGTCGACAATTCAAATATGCAAGTGCTCATTCTTCAAAAAAAAATGGCCGAAATCCCTCTTACGTCATGACAATGCAGTGAGTTGAATCCAACACAGTCGTTACATTTACGAAAAGTACTTATGGGCCCAAAATGAAAATCGTATGCAAAAGTTACGCTCAATTCTTTGATTACCGACAATCCAAATATGCAAATGCTCATTCTTCAAAAAAAAACACCCAAAATCCCTCTTACATCACGACGGTGCCATGAGTTCAATCCAAAACGGACGCTACATTTTGGGGAAGTACTTATGGGTCTAGAAAGAATACCGTGTACAAAAGTTGCGCTCAATTTTTCGAACGCCGACAATCCAACTATGCAAGTGCTCGTTCTTCAAAAAACAAACGGTCAAAATTCCTCTTACATCACGACGATGCCATGAGTTCAATCCAGAATGGTCGCAGCATTTTTGAAAAGTATTTATGGGCCCAAAATCGAAACTGTGTGCAAAAGTTATGCTCAATTCTTCGATCGTTGACAATCCAAATAAGCAAGTGCTCATTCTTCTAAAAATAAATGGCCGAAATCCCTATTACGTCACGATGATGCCGTGACTTCAATCCACAATGGTCGTTACTTTTTCGAAAAGTACTTATGGGCCCAAAACGAACACCGTGTGCAAAAGTTACGCTCAATTCGTCGAATACTGACAATCCAAATATGCAAGTGCTTGTTCTTTAAAAGAAAAATACCCTAAATCCCTCATACGTCATGACAAAGCAGTGAGTTCAATCCAAAATGGTTGCTACATTTTTGGAAAGTACTTATGGGCCCAGAACGGACACCGTGTGCAAAAGTTGCGCTCAATTCTTCAAGCGCTGACAATCTAAATATGCAAGTGCTCGTTCTTCAAAAAAAAAATGGCCAAAATCCCTCTTACATCATGACGATGCTGTGAGTTTAATCCAAAATGGTCGCTACATTTACAAAATGTAATTATTGGCCCAAAACGAAAATTGTGTGCAAAAGTTACGCTCAATTCTTCGAATTCCGACAATCTAAATACGCAAGTACTCGTTCTTCAAAAAACCAATGCCCGAAAACCCTCATACTTCACGGAAAAGTGATGAGTTCAATCCAAAACGGTAGCTACATTTCCAAAAAGTACTTATGGGCCTAAAACGGACACCATGTGCAAAAGTTGTGCTTAATTCTTCGAATGCCGACAATCTAATTATGCAAGTGCTCATTCTTCAAAAAACAAACGGTCAAAATCCCTCTTACGTCACGATGATGCCGTGAGTTCAATCCAAAATATTCGCTACATTTTTGAAAAGTACTTTTGGGCCCAAAATGGACACCATGTACAAAAGTTACGATCAATTCTTCGAACGCCGACAATCCAAATATGCAAGTGCTCGTTCTTCGAAAAACTAACGTTTGATATCCCTCTTATGTCACGATGATGCATGAGTTCAATCCAAAACGGTCGCTACATTTCTGAAAAGTACTTATGGGCCCAAAACGGAAATCGTGTGCAAAAGTTACGCTTAATTTTTCGAACTCCGACAATTCAAATATGCAAGTGGTCATTTTTTGAAAGAAAAATGCCCAAAATCCTTCATACATCATTGGAAAGCGGTGAGTTTAATCCAAAATGGTCGCTACATTTTCGAAAAGTACTTATGGGCCCAGAATGGACATCGTGTGCAAAAGTTGCTCTCAAGTCTTCGAACGCCGACAATCCAAATATGTAAGTGCTCGTTCTTCGAAAAACAAACGGTCGAAATCTCTCTTACATCAGGACGATGTCGTGAGTTCAATCCAAAATGGTCGCTACATTTTCGAAAAGTACTTATGGGCTGAAAACGAACAATGTGTGCAAAAGTTACGCTCAATTCTTCGAAGGCCGACAATCCAAATATGCAAGTGCTCGTTCTTCGAAAAAAATCCTCGAAATCCCTCATACGTCATGATAAAGCTGTGAGCTCAGTCCAAAACTGTTGCTACATTTTTGAAAAGTACTTACGGGCGCAAAATGGACACCGTGTTCAATAGTTAAGCTCAATTCATCGAACGCCGACAATCCAAATATGCAGGTGCTCGTTCTTTGAAAAAAATGCCCAAAATCCCTCATACGTCATGGCAAAGCTGTGAGTTCAATCCAAAATGGTCGCTACATTTTTGAAAAGTACTTATGGGCCTAGAACGGACACCGTGTGCAAAAGTTGTGCTCAATTCTTCGAACGCCGACAATCCAACTATGCAAGTGCTCGTTCTTCGAAAAACAAACGGTCGAAATACCTCTTACGTCACGACGATGTCGTGAGTTCAATCCAAAAATGGTCGCTACATTTTCGAAAAGTACTTGTGGGCCCAAAACGAAAAAAAGTTACGCTCAATTCTTCGAACGTCGAAAATCCAAATACGCAAGTGCTAGTTGTTCAAAAAACAAACGGCCAAAATCTCTCGTATGCCATGAGTTCAATCCAAAACGGTTTGCTACATTTCCGAAAAGTACTTATGGGCCCAAAACAGAAACCGTGTGCAAAAGTTACGCTCAATTCTTCGAACGTCGATAATCCAAATATGCAAGTGCTCGTTCTTCGAAAAAAGGCCCGAAATCCCTCATACGTCATGGTAAAGCTGTGATGTCAATCCAAAATGGTCGCTACATTCACGAAAAGTACCTATGGGCCCAAAACAAAAATCGTGTGCAAAAGTTACGCTCAATTCTTCGAATGACGACAATCCAAATATGCAAGTGCTCGTTCTTCAAAAAAGAATGCTCGAAATCGCTCTTACATCATGATGATGCGTGAGTTCAATCCAAAACGATCGCTACATTTTCGAAAAGTACTTATGGGCCCAAAATGGAAATCGTGTGCAATAGTTACGCTTAATTCTTCGAACATCGACAATCCAAATAAGTAAGTGCTCATTCTTCTAAAAATAAACGGCCGAAATCCCTCTTACATCACGACAATGCTGTGAGTTCAATCCAAAATGGTCGCTACATTTTCAAAAAGTATTTATGGGCCCAAATTGGAAACTGTGTGTAAAAGTTATGCTCGATTCTTCGAACGTCGACAATCCAGCTATGCAGTGCTCGTTCTTCGAAAAAATGGTTGAAATCCCTCTTACGTCACGACGAACCCGTGAGTTCAATCCAAAACGGTCACTACATTTTCGAAAAGTATTTATGAGCCCAAAATGGAAATCGTGTATAAAAGTTATGCTCAATTCTTCGAACGCCGACAATCCAAATATGTAAGTGCTCGTTCTTCCAAAAATAAATGGCTAAAATCCCTCTTACATCATGACAATGCCGTGAGTTCAATCTAAAACGGTCGCTACATTTTCGAAAAGTACTTATGGGCCCAAAACGGACATTGTGTGCAAACGTTACGCTCAATTCTTCGAACGTCGACAATCCAAATATACAAGTGCTCATTATTCAAAAAACAAATGGTTGAAATCCCTCTTACGTCATGACGATGCCATCAGTCCAATCCAAAATGGTTTGCTACATTTCCGAAAAGTACTTTTGGGCCAAAAATAGAAACCGTGTGCAAAAGTTACGCTCAATTCTTCGAGCGTCGACAATCCAAATATTCAAGTGCTCTTTCTTCAAAAAAAATGCCCAAAATCCCTCATACGTCGCGAAAAAGCTGTGAGTTCAATCCAAAACTGTCACTTTATTTTTGAAAGGTACTTATGGGCCCAAAATGAACACCATGTGCAAAAGTTACGGTCAATTCTTCGAACGTCGACAATTCAAATATGCAAATGCTCATTTTTCAAAAAATAAAAACACCCAAAATCCCTCTTACATCATGCTGGTGCCGTGAGTTCAATCCAAAATGATCGCTACATTTTCGAAAAGTAGTTATGAGCCCAAAACGGACATCGTGTGCAAACGTTACGCTCAATTCTTTGAATGCTGACAATCCAAATATGCAAGTGCTCGTTCTTCAAAAAACAAATTGCCAAAATCCCTCTTACATCACGATGATGCATTGAGTTTAATCCAAAACGGTCGCTACATTCACGAAAAGTACATATGGGCCCAAAACGAAAATCGTGTGCAAAAGTTACGCTCAATTCTTCGAATGCTGACAATCCGAATGTCCAAGTGCTCGTTCTTCAAAAAAAATGCTCGAAATCCCTCATACGTCACGAAAATAAGGTGAGTTCAATCCAAAATGATCGCTACATTTTCGAAAAGTAATTTTGGGCCCAAAATGGACACCGTGTGCAAAAGTTGCGCTCAATTCTTTGAATGCCGACAATCCAAATATGCAAGTGCTTCTCCTTCGAAAAACAAATGGTTGAAATCCCTATTAAGTCATGATGATGTCGCGAGTTCAATCCAAAACGGTCGCTACGTTTTCGAAAAGTACTCATGGACCCAAAAAGGACACCGTGTGCAAAAGTTACGCTCAATTCTTCAAACGCCGACAATCCAAAAAAATAAGTGCTTGTTCTTCGAAAAACAAATGATCAATATCTCTCTTACATCACGATGATGCGTGAGTTCAATCCAAAACGGTCGCTACATTTTCGAAAAGTACTTATGGGCCCAAAACGAAAATCGTGTGCAATAGTTACGCTCAATTCTTCGAACATCGACAATCCAAATAAGCAAGGGCTCATTCTACTAAAAACAAACGGTCAAAATCCCTCTTACATCATGACAATGCTGTGAGTTCAATCTAAAATGGTCCCTACATTTTTGAAAAGTATTTATGGGCCCAAATTGGAAATCGTGTGCAAAAGTTGAACTCAATTCTTCGAACGGCGACAATCCAAATAAGCAAGCGCTCGTTCTTCGAAAAACAAATGGTTGATATCCCTCTTACGTCATGACGATGCATGAGTTCAATCCAAAACGGTTGCTACATTTTCGAAAAGTACTTATGGGCCTAAAATGAAAATCGTGTGCGAAAGTTACGTTCAATTCTTCAAGCGTCGACAATCCAAATATGCAAGTGCTCGTTCTTCAAAAAAATGGTTGAAATCCCTCTTATGTCATGACGATGCCATGAGTTTAATCCAAAACGATCACTACATTTTTGAAAAGTACTTATGGGCCCAAAATGGAAACCGTGTGCAATAGTTAGCTCAATTCTTCGAACGCCGACAATCCAAATATGTAAATGCTCGTTCATCAAAAAATAAACACTCAAAATCCCTCTTACATCACGACGGTGCCGTGAGCTCAATCCAAAACGGTCGCTACATTTTCGAAAAGTACTTATGGGCCCAAAACGGACACCGTGTGCAAAAGTTACGCTCAATTCTTCGAACGCCGACAATCCAAATAAGCAAGTGCTCATTCTTCTAAAAACAAATGGCCAAAATCCCTCTTACGACACGACGATGCCATGAGTTCAATCCAAAATGGTCGCTACATTTTTGAAAAGTACTTATGGGCCTAAAACGAAAATCGTACATAGAAGTTATGCTCAATTCTTCGAACACCGACAATCCAAATATTTAAGTGCTCGTTCTTTGAAAAAATTCCCGAAATCCCTCGTACATCATGGCAAAGCCGTGAGTTCATTCCAAAACGGTCGCTACATTTCCTAATAGTACTTATGGGCCTAAAACGGACACCGTGTGCAAAAGTTATGCTCAATTCTTCGAACGCCGACAATCCAAATGTGCAAGTGCTCGTTCTTCAAAAAACAAACGGCCGAAATCCCTCTTACGTCATGACGATGCCGTGAGTTTAATCTAAAATGGTCTCTACATTTTCGAAAAGTACATGTGGGCCCAAAATGAAAACCGTGTGCAAAAGTTACGCTCAATTCTTCGAACGCGGACAATCCAAATATGTAAATGCCCGTTCTTCAAAAAACAAACACCCGAAATACCTCTTACGTCATGACGGTGCCGTGAGTTCAATCCAAAACGGTCGCTACATTTCCGAAAAGTACTTATGGGCCCAAAACGAAAACCGTGTACAAAAGTTATGCTCAATTCTTCGAATGTCGGCAATCAAAATAAGCAAGTGCTCATTCTTCTAAAAGCAAATGATCGAAATCCCTCTTACGTCATGACGATGCCGTGAGGTCAATCCAAAACGGTCGCCACATTTTTGAAAAGTACTTATGGGCCCGAAATGGAAATCGTGTGCAAAAGTTACGCTCAATTCTTTGAACGTCGACAATCTAAATATGTAATTACTCGTTCTTCGAAAAAAATGCCCGAAATCCCTCATACGTCATTGAAAAGCTCTGAGTTCAATCCAAAACGATCGCTACATTTCTGAAAAGTACTTATGCGCCCAAAACGGACACCGTGCGTAAAAGTTACGTTCAATTCTTTGAATGCCGACAATCCAAATATGCAAGTTCTCGTTCTTTAAAAAACGAACGGTCGAAATCCCTCTTACGTCACAACGATGCCGTGAGTTGAATCCAAAACGGTCGCAACATTTTCGAAAAGTACATGTGGGACCAAAACAAAAATCGTGTGCAAAAGTTACGCTCAATTCTTCGAATGCCTACAATCCAAATATGCAAGTACTTGTTCTTCGAAAAACAAATGCCCAAAATCCCTCATATGTCACAAAAAAGCGGTGAGTTCAATCCAAAATAGTCGGTACATTTTCGAAAAGTACTTATGGTCCCAAAACGGACATCGTGTGCAAAAGTTGCGCTCAATTCTTCGAACGTCGACAATCCAATTTTGCAAATGCTCGTTCTTTGAAAAACAAACGGTCAAAATCCATCTTATGTCACAATGATTCCGTGAGTTCAATCCAAAATGGTCACTATATTTCCGAAAAGTACTTATGGGCCTAAAAAGGACACCGTGTGCAAAAATTACGCTCAATTCTTTGAACGCCAACAATCCAAATATGCAAGTGCTCGTTCTTTGAAAAAAAAATGGTTTATATCCCTCTTACATCACGATGATGCATGAGTTCAATCCAAAACGGTCGCTACATTTCTGAAAAGTACTTGTGGGCCCAAAACGGAAACCGTGTGCAAAAGTTACGCTCAATTCTTCGAATGCCGACAGTCTAAGTAAGCAAGTGCTCGTTCTTCTAAAAACAAACGGCTGAAATCCCTCTAACGTCATGACGATGCCATGAGTTCAATCCAAAATGGTCGCTACATTTTTGAAAAGTACTTATGGGCCCAAACCGGAAATCGTGTGTAATAGTTACGCTCAATTCTTCGAACGTCGACAATCCGAATAAGCAAGTGCTCATTCTTATAAAAACAAATGGCCAAAATCCCTCTTATGTCATGATAGGGCTGTGAGTTCAATCCAAAGCAGTCGCTACATTTTTGAAAAGTATTTATGGGCCCAAATTGGAAATCGTGTGCAAAATTTGCGCACAATTCTTCGAACGTCGACAATCCAAATAAGCAAGTGCTCGTTCTTCTAAAAGCAAATGGCCAAAATCCCTCTTACGTCATGACGATGCCGTGAGGTCAATCCAAAATGATGGCTACATTTTTGAAAAGTACTTACGGGCCCAAAATGGAAATAGTGTACAAAAGTTACGCTCAATTCCTCGAACGTCGACAATCCAAATATGCAAGTGCTCGTTCTTCAAAAAAATGCCTGAAATCCCTCATACATCACGGAAAAGCTGTGAGTTCAATCCATAACGATCGTTACATTTCTTAAATGTACTTATGGGCCCAAAATGGACATCGTGTGCAAAAGTTACGCTCAATTCTTTGAACGACGACAATCCAAATATGCAAGTGCTCGTTCTTCAAAAAACAAAAGGCCAAAATCCCTCTTACGTCAAGATGATGCATTGAGTTTAATCTAAAATGGTCGCTACATTCCCGAAAAGTACATATGGGCCCAAAACGAAAATCGTGCGCAAAAGTTACGCTCAATTCTTCGAATGCCGACAATCCAAATATGCAAGTGCTCGTTCTTCGAAAAAATGCTCAAAATCCCTCATACATCAGGGAAATGCGGTGAGTTCAATCCAAAACGATCGCTACATTTTCGAAAAGTACTTATGGGCCCAAAATGGACACCATGTGCAAAAGTTGCGCTCAATTCTTCGAATGCCGACAATCCAAATATGCAAGTGCTCGTTCTTCAAAAAAAAACGGTTGAAATCTCTCTTACATCACTACGATACCATGAGTTCAATCCAAAACAGTCGCTACGTTTCCGAAAAGTACTTATGGGCCCAAAAAGGACACCGTGTGCAAAAGTTTCGCTCAATTCTTCAAACGTCGACAATCCAAATATGGAAGTGCTCATTCTTCAAAAAACAAATGATCGATATCCCTCTTACATCACGATGATGCATGAGTTCAATCCAAAACGGTCGCTACATTTTCAAAAAGTACTTATGGGCCTAAAACGGAAATCGTGTGCAATAGTTACGCTCAATTCTTCGAACGTCGACAATCCAAATAAGCAAGTGCTAATTCCACTAAAAACAAATGGCTGAAATCCCTCTTATGTCACGACAATGCTGTGAGTTCAATCCAAAACGGTCGCTACATTTTTGAAAAGTGCTTATGGGCCCAAAAAGGACACCGTGTGCAATACTTACGCTCAATTCTTTGAATGCCGAGAATCCAAATATGCAAGTGCTCGTTCTTCAAAAAACAAATGATCGATATCCCTCTTACATCACGATGATGCATGAGTTCAATCCAAAACGGTCGCTACATTTTCGAAAAGTACTTATGGGCCTAAAACGGACACCGTGTGCAATACTTACGCTCAATTCTTTGAATGCCGAGAATCCAAATATGCAAGTGCTCGTTCTTCAAAAAACAAATGATCGATATCCCTCTTACATCACGATGATGCATGAGTTCAATCCAAAACGGTCGCTACATTTTCGAAAAGTACTTATGGGCCTAAAACGGACACCGTGTGCAATACTTACGCTCAATTCTTTGAATGCCGAGAATCCAAATATGCAAGTGCTCGTTCTTCAAAAAACAAATGATCGATATCCCTCTTACATCACGATGATGCATGAGTTCAATCCAAAACGGTCGCTACATTTTTGAAAAGTATTTATGGGCCCAAATTGGAAATCGTGTGCAAAAGTTGTGCTCAATTCTTCGAACGTCGACAATCCAATTAAGTAAGTGCTCGTTCTTAAAAAAAATGGTCGATATCCCTCTAACGTCACGATGATGCTGTGAGTTCAATCCAAAATGGTCGATACATCTTCGAAAAGTATTTATGGGCCCAAAACAAAAACTGTGTGCAAAAGTTTCGCTCAATTCTTCGAACGTCGACAATCCAAATATGCAAGTGCTCGTTCTTAAAAAAAACGGCCAAAATCCCTCTTATGTCACGACGATGCCATGAGTTTAATCCAAAATGGTCACTACATTTTTGAAAAGCACTTATGGGCCTAAAACGGAAATCGTGTGCAATAGTTACGCTCAATTCTTCGAACGCGGACAATCCAAATATGTAAATGCTCATTCTTCAAAAGACAAACACCTGAAATCCCTCTTACATCATGATGGTGCCATGAGTTTAATCCAAAACGGTCGCTACATTTTCGAAAAGTACTTATTGGCCCAAAATGGATACCGTGTGCAAAATTTATGCTCAATTCTTCGAACACCGACAATCCAAACAAGCAAGTGCTCGTTCTTCTAAAAACAAATGGCCAAAATCCCTCTTACAACACAACGATCCCTTGAGTTCAATCCAAAATGGTCGCTACATTTTCGAAAAGTACTTATGGGCCCAAAACGGAAATCGTGTGCAAAAGTTACGCTCAATTCTTCGAACGCCGACAATCCAAATATGTAAGTGTTCGTTCTTCGAAAAAATGCCTGAAATCCCTCATACATCATAGCAAAGCCATGAGTTCAGTCCAAAACGGTCGCTACATTTCCTAAAAGTACTTATGGGCCTAAAACGGACACCGTGTACAAAAGTTACACTCAATTCTTCGAATGCCGACAATCCAAATATGCAAGTGCTCGTTTTTCAAAAAACAAACGACTGAAATCCCTCTTACATCAAGATGAGGCCATGATTTTAATCCAAAATGATCGCTACATTTTCGAAAAGTACATGTGGGCCCAAAACGAATACCGTATGCAAACGTTGCGCCCAATTCTTCGAATGCCGACAATCCAAATATGCAAGTGCTTGTTCTTCGAAAAACAAATGCCTAGAATCCCTCATATGTCACGAAAAAGCGTTGAGTTCAATCCAAAATGGTCGCTACATTTTCGAAAAGTACTCATGGTCCAAAAACGGACATCGTGTGCAAAAGTTGCACTCAATTCTTCGAACGTTGACAATCCAAATATGCAAGTGCTCGTTCTTCAAAAAACAAACGATCGAAATCCCTCTTCCGTCATGATGATTCCATGAGTTCAATCGAAAACGGTCGCTACATTTCTGAAAAGTACTTATGGGCCCAAAAAAGACACCGTGTGCAAAAGTTACGCTTAATTCTTCGAACACCGACAATCCAAATATGCAAGTGCTCGTTCTTTGAAAAACAAATGGTTTATATCCCTCTTACATCATGATGATGCATGAGTTCAATCCAAAATGGTCGTTACATTTCCGAAAAGTACTTGTGGGCCCAAAACGGAAATCGTGTGCAAAAGTTACGCTCAATTCTTCGAACGTCGACAATCCAAATAAGCAAGTGCTCGTTCTTCTAAAAAAAAGGGTAAATCCGTCTAACGTCATGACGATGCCATGAGTTCAATCCAAAATGGTTGCTACATTTTTGAAAAGTACTTATGGGCCCAAAACGGAAATCGTGTGCAATAGTTACGCTCAATTCTTCGAACGTCTACAATCCAAATAAGCAAGTGCTCATTCTTCTAAAAAAATGGCCGAAATCCCTCTTGCTTCATGACAATGCTATGAGTTCAATCCAAAGCGATCGCTACATTTTCGAAAAGTATTTATGGGCCCAAATTGGAAATCGTGTGCAAAAGTTGCGCTCAATTCTTCGAACGTCGACAATCCAAGTAAGTGCTCGTTCTTCGAAAAACAAACGGTCGATATCCCTCTTACGTCACGACGATGTGTGAGTTCAATCCAAAATGGTTGCTACATTTTCAAAAAGTACTTATGAGCGCTAAACGAAAATCGTGTGCAAAAGTTACGCTCAATTCTTCGAACGTCGACAATCCAAATATACAAGTGCTCGTTCTTCAAAAAAACGACCGAAATCCCTCTTATGTCATGACGATGCCATGAGTTCAATCCAAAACGGTCGCTATATTTTCGAAAAGTACTTATGGGCCTAAAATGAAAATCGTGTGCAATAGTTACGCTCAATTCTTCGAACACCGACCATCCAAATATGCAAGTGCTCATTCTTCGAAAAAATGCCCGAAATTCCCCATATGTCACGGTAATGCAGTGAGTCCAATCTAAAACTGTCGCTACATTTTTGAAAGGTACTTATGGGCCCAAAATGGACACCGTGTGCAAAAGTTATGCTCAATTCTTCGAACGCTGACAATCCAAATATGCAAATGCTCGTTCTTCAAAAAACAAACACTGGAAATCCCTCTTACATCACGACGGTGCCATGAGTTCAATCCAAAATGGTCGTTACATTTTTGAAAAATACATATGGGTCCAGAATGGGACTGTGTACAAAAGTTGCGCTAAATTGTTCGAACGTCGAGAATCCAACTTTGCAAGTGCTCATTCTTCGAAAAACAAATGGTCAAAATCCCTCTTACGTCATGACGATGCCGTGAGTTCAATCCAAAATGGTCGCTACATCTTCGAAAAGTATTTATGGGCCCAAAACGGAAATCGTGTTCAAAAGTTACGCTCAATTCTTCGAACGTTGACTATCCAAATAAGCAAGTGCTCGTTCTTCTAAAAACAAATGGCCAAAAACCCTCTTATGTCACGATGATGCCCTGAGTTCAATCCAAAACGATCGTTACATTTTCGAAAAGTACTTATGGGCCCAAAACGAAAATTGTGTGCAATAGTTACGCTCAATTTTTTGGACCCTGACAATCCAAATATGCAAGTGCTCGTTCTTCGAAAGAAAAATGCCCGAAATCCCTCATACATCATAGCAAAGCGGTGAGTTCAATCCAAAATGGTCGCTACATTTTTAAAAGTACTTACGGGCCCAGAACGGACAACGTGTGTAAAAGTTGCGTTCAATTCTTTGAATGCCGACAATCCAAATATGCAAGTGCTCATTCTTTGAAAAACAAACGGTCGAAATCCCTCTTACGTCATGACAACGTCGTGAGTTCAATCCAAAACGGTCGCTACATTTTCAAAAAGTACTTATGGGCCCAAAATGAACACCGTGTGCAAAAGTTAGGCTCAATTTTTCGAATGCCGACAATCCAAATATGCAAGTGCTTGTTCTTCAAAAAAAAGGCCAAAATCCCTCTTACATCACGACGATGCCATGAGTTTAATTCAAAATGGTTGCTACATTTAAGAAATGTACATATGGGCCAAAAACGAAAACTGTGTGCACAAGTTACGCTCAATTCTTCGAATGCCGACAATCCAAATGTACAAGTGCTCGTTCTTCGAAACACAAATGCCCAAAATCCCTAATACGTCATGGAAAAGCGGTGAGTTCAATCCAAAACGGTCGCTACATTTTCAAAAAGTACTTATGGGCCCAAAACGGTCACCGTGTGCAAAAATTGTGCTCAATTCTTCGAAGGCCGACAATCCAAATATGTAAGTGCTCATTCTTTAAAAAATAAATGGTCGAAATGCCTCTTACGTCATGACGATGGCGTGAGTTCAATCCAAAATGGACGCTATATTTTTGAAAAGTACTTATGGGCCCAAAACGGACATCGTGTGTAAAAGTTACGCTCAATTCTTCAAACACCGACAATCCAAATATGGAAGTGCTCATTCTTCAAAAAACAAATGGTCGATATCCCTCTTACATCACGATGATACGTGAGTTCAATCCAAAATGGTTGCTATATTTTCGAAAAGTACTTATGGGCCCAAAACGGAAACAGTGTCCAAAAGTTATGCTCAATTCTTCGAACGTTGACAATCCAAATATGCGAGTGCTTGTTCTTCAAAAAAAGGTCGAAATCCCTCTTACGTCATGATGATGCCGTGAGTTCAATCCAAAATGGTCGCTACATTTTCAAAAAGTACTTACGGACCCAAAATGAAAACCATGTGCAATAGTTACGCTCAATTCTTCGAAAGCTGACAATCCAAATATGCAAGTGCTCATTCTTTGATAGAAAAATGCCTGAAATCCCTCATACGTCACGGCAAAGCAGTAAGTTCAATCCAAAATGGTCGCTACATTTTTGAAAAGTACTTATGGGCCGAGAACGGACACCGTGTGCTGAAGTTGCACTAATTCTTTGAACCCCGACATTCCAAATATGCAAGTGCTTGTTCTTTGAAAAAAAAATGGTCGAAATCCCTCTTACATCACGACGATGTCGTGAGTTCAATCCAAAATGGTCGCTACATTTTCGAAAAGTACTTATAGGCCCAAAATGAACACCGTGTGTAAAAGTTATGCTTAATTCTTCGAACGTCGACAATCCAAATATACAAGTGCTCATTCTTCGAAAAAAATTCCTGAAATCCCTCATACATCACGGTAAAGCTGTGAGTTCAATCTAAAACGGTCGCTACATTTCCGAAAAGTACTTATGGGCCCAAAACGGAGATCGGGTGTAAAAGTTTCACTCAATTCTTCAAACGTCGAGAATCCAAATATGCAAGTGCTCGTTGTTCAAAAAAAATGATCGAAATCCCTATTACATCATGATGATGCTATGAGCTCAATCCAAAATGGTCGCTACATTTTCGAATAGTACTTATGGGCCCAAAACGGAAACCGTGTGCAAAAGTTACACTTAATTATTCGAACACCGACAATCCAAATATGCTAGTGCTCGTTATTCGAAAAAAATGTCCGAAATCCCTCATACGTCACGATAAAGTTGTGAGTTCAATCTAAAACTATCGCTACATTTCCGAAAGGTAATTATGGGCTCAAAACGGACACCGTAAGCAAAAGTTACGCTCAATTCTTCAAACGCTGACGATCCAAATATGCGAATGCTCCTTCTTCAAAACACAAACCCCCAAAATCCCTCTTACATCACGACGGTACCATGAGTTCAATCCAAAACGGTCGCTACATTTTTGAAAAATACTTATGGGCCAGAACGAAGGCCGTGTGCAAAAGTTGCACTCAATTCTTCGAACTCCGACAATCCAACTGTGCAACTGCTCATTCTTTGAAAAATAAATGGTCGAAATCCCTCTTATGTCATGACAATGTCGTGAGTTCAATCCAAAATTGTTGCTGCATTTTCGAAAAGTATTTATGGGCCCAAAACGGAAAACGTGTGCAAAAGTTATGCTCAATTCTTCGAAAGTCGACCATCCAAATAAGTAGGTGCTCATTCTTCTAAAAACAAATTGCCAAAATCCCCCTTACGTCACGACGATGCCGTGAGTTCAATCCAAAATGGTCGCTACATTTTCGAAAAGTACTTATGGGACCAAAACGAAAACCGTGTACAAAAGTTACGCTCAATTCTTCGAACGCCGACAATACAAATATGCAAGTGCTCGTTCTTTGAGAAAAATGCCCGAAATCCCTCATACGTCATGGAAAAGCTGTGAGTTCAATTCAAAATGGTCGCTACATTTTCGAAAAGTACTTATGGGCACAGAACGGACACCGTGTGCGAAAGTTACGCTCAATTCTTCAAACGCCGACAATCCAAGTAAGCAAGTGCTCGGCCTTTTAAAAACAAATGGCCGAAATCCCTCTCACATCATGACGATGCCGTGAGTTCAATCCAAAATGGTCGCTACATTTTCGAAAAGTATTTATGGGCCCAAAATGGAAACCTTGTGCAAAAGTTATGCTCAATTCTTCGAACGTCGGCAATCCAAATAAGCAAGGCTCGTTCTTCTAAAAGCAAATGACTGAAATCCCTCTTACGTCATGACGATGCTGTGAGGTCAATCCAAATCGGTCGCTACATTTATGAAAAGTACTTATGGGCCCAAAATGGAAACCGTGTGCAAAAGTTACGCTCAATTCTTCGAACGTCGACAATCCAAATATGCAAGTGCTTGTTCTTTGAAAAAATGCCCGAAATCAATCATACGTCACGAAAAAGCTGTGTGTTCAATCCAAAACGATTGCTACATTTTTGAAAAGTACTTATGGGCCCAAAACGGACACGTGTGCAAAAGTTACGCTCAATTCTTCGAATGTCGACAATCGAAATATGCAAGTGCTCGTTCTTCAAAAAACAAACGGCTAAAATCCCTCTTATGTAACGACGATGCCGTGAGTTTAATCCAAAATGGTCGCTACATTTTTGAAAAGTACATGTGTTCCCAAAACGAAAATCGTGTGCAAGAGTTACGTTCAATTCTTCGAATGCCAACATTCCAAATATACAAGTGCTTGTTCTTCGAAAAACAAATGCCCAAAATCCCTCATACGTCATTGAAAAGCTCTGAGTTCAATCCAAAATGGTTTCTACATTTCTGAAAAGTACTTATGCGCCCAAAACGTACACCGTGTGTAAAAGTTACGTTCAATTCTTTGAATGCCGACAATCCAAATATGCAAGTTCTCGTTCTTTAAAAAACAAACGGCCGAAATCCCTCTTACGTCACGACGATGCCGTGAGTTGAATCCAAAACGGTCGCAACATTTTCGAAAAGTACATGTGGGACCAAAACAAAAATCGTGTGCAAAAGTTACGCTCAATTCTTCGAATGCCGACAATCCAAATATGCAAGTACTTGTTTTTCGAAAAACAAATGCCCAAAATCCCTCATATGTCACAAAAAAGCGGTGAGTTCAATCCAAAATGGTCGGTACATTTTCGAAAAGTACTTATGGTCCCAAAACAGACATCGTGTGCAAAAGTTGCGCTCAATTCTTCGAACGTCGACAATCCAATTTTGCAAATGCTCGTTCTTTGAAAAACAAACGGTCAAAATCCATCTTATGTCACAATGATTCCGTGAGTTCAATCCAAAATGGTCACTATATTTCCGAAAAGTACTTATGGGCCTAAAAAGGACGCCGTGTGCAAAAATTACGCTCAATTCTTTGAACGCCAACAATCCAAATATGCAAGTGCTCGTTCTTTGAAAAACAAACGGTTTATATCCCTCTTACATCACGATGATGCATGAGTTCAATCCAAAACGGTCGCTACATTTCTGAAAAGTACTTGTGGGCCCAAAACGGAAATCGTGTGCAAAAGTTACGCTCAATTCTTCGAATGCCGATAGTCTAAGTAAGCAAGTGCTCGTTCTTCTAAAAACAAACGGCTAAAATCCCTCTAACGTCATGATGATGCCATGAGTTCAATCCAAAATGGTCGCTACATTTTTGAAAAGTACTTATGGGCCCAAACCGGAAATCGTGTGTAATAGTTACGCTCAATTCTTCGAACGTCGACAATCCAAATAAGAAAGTGCTCATTCTTATAAAAACAAATGGCTGAAATCCCTCTTATGTCATGATAGGGCTGTGAGTTCAATCCAAAGCAGTCGCTACATTTTTGAAAAGTATTTATGGGCCCAAATTGGAAATCGTGTGCAAAATTTGCGCACAATTCTTCGAACGTCGACAATCCAAATAAGCAAGTGCTTGTTCTTCTAAAAGCAAATGGCCAAAATCCCTCTTACATCATGACGATGCTGTGAGGTCAATCCAAAATGGTCACTACATTTTTGAAAAGTACTTATGGGCCCAAAATGGAAATAGTGTACAAAAGTTACGCTCAATTCCTCGAACGTCGACAATCCAAATATGCAAGTGCTCGTTCTTCAAAAAAATGCCTGAAATCCCTCATACATCACGGAAAAGCTGTGAGTTCAATCCATAACGGTCGTTACATTTCTGAAATGTACTTATGGGCCCAAAATGGACATCGTGTGCAAAAGTTACGCTCAATTCTTTGAACGACGACAATCCAAATATGCAAGTGCTCGTTCTTCAAAAAACAAACCGCCAAAATCCGTATTACGTCACGATGATGCATTGAGTTTAATCTAAAATGGTCGCTACATTCCCAAAAAGTACATATGGGCCCAAAACGAAAATCGTGTGCAAAAGTTACGCTCAATTCTTCGAATGCCGACAATCCAAATATGCAAGTGCTCGTTCTTCGAAAAAAATGCTCAAAATCCCTCATACATCACGGAAATGCGGTGAGTTCAATCCAAAACGGTCGCTAAATTTCTGAAAAGTACTTATGGGCCCAAAATGGACACCATGTGCAAAAGTTGCGCTCAATTCTTCGAATGCCGACAATCCAAATATGCGAGTGCTCGTTCTTCAAAAAACAAACTATTGAAATCTCTCTTACATCACTACGATACCGTGAGTTCAATCCAAAACAGTCGCTACGTTTTCGAAAAGTACTTATGGGCCGAAAAAGGACACCGTGTGCAAAAGTTTCGCTCAATTCTTCAAACGTCGACAATCCAAATATGGAAGTGCTCATTCTTCAAAAAACAAATGATCGATATCCCTCTTACATCACGATGATGCATGAGTTCAATCCAAAATGGTCGCTACATTTTCGAAAAGTACTTATGGGCCTAAAACGGAAATCGTGTGCAATAGTTACGCTCAATTCTTCGAACGTCGACAATCCAAATAAGCAACTGCTAATTCCACTAAAAAAATGGCTGAAATCCCTCTTATGTCACGACAATGCTGTGAGTTCAATCCAAAACGGTCGCTACATTTTTGAAAAGTATTTATGGGCCCAAATTGGAAATCGTGCGCAAAAGTTGTGCTCAATTCTTCGAACCTCAACAATCCAATTAAGTAAGTGCTCGTTCTTCGAAAAAAAAACGGTCGATATCCCGCTTACGTCACGATGATGCTGTGAGTTCAATCCAAAATGGTCGATACATCTTCGAAAAGTATTTATGGGCCCAAAACGAAAACTGTGTGCAAAAGTCACGCTCAATTCTTCGAACGTCGACAATCCAAATATGCAAGTGCTCGTTCTTAAAAAAAACGGCCAAAATCCCTCTTATGTCACGACGATGCCATGAGTTTAATCCAAAATGGTCACTACATTTTTGAAAAGCACTTATGGGCCTAAAACGGAAATCGTGTGCAATAGTTACGCTCAATTCTTCGAATGCGGACAATCCAAATATGTAAATGCTCGTTCTTCAAAAAACAAACACCTGAAATCCCTCTTATATCATGATGGTGCCATGAGTTTAATCCAAAACGGTCGCTACATTTCCGGAAAGTACTTATGGGCCCAAAATGGATACCGTGTGCAAAAGTTATGCTCAATTCTTCGAACACCGACAATCCAAATAAGCAAGTGCTCGTTCTTCTAAAAAAAAATGGCCAAAATCCCTCTTACGACAAAACGATCCCTTGAGTTCAATCCAAAATGGACGCTACATTTTCGAAAAGTACTTATGGGCCCAAAACGGAAATCGTGTGCAAAAGTTACGCTCAATTCTTCGAACGCCGACAATCCGAATATGTAAGTGTTCGTTCTTCGAAAAAATGCCTGAAATCCCTCATACATCACAGCAAAGCCATGAGTTCATTTCAAAACGGTCGCTACATTTCCTAAAAGTACTTATAGGCCTAAAACGGACACAGTGTACAAAAGTTAGGGTCAATTCTTCGAATGCCGACAATCCAATTATGCAAGTGCTCGTTCTTCAAAAAACAAACGACTGAAATCCCTCTTACATCACAATGATGCCATGAGTTTAATCCAAAATGATCGCTACATTTTCGAAAAGTACACGTGGGCCCAAAACGAATACCGTATGCAAAAGTTGCGCCCAATTCTTCGAATGCCGACAATCCAAATATGCAAGTGCTTGTTCTTCGAAAAACAAATGCCCAGAATCCCTCATATGTCACGAAAAAGTGGTGAGTTCAATCCAAAATGGTCGCTACATTTTTTAAAAGTACTCATGGTCCAAAAACGGACATCGTGTGCAAAAGTTGCACTCAATTCTTCGAACGTCGACAATCCAAATATGCAAGTGCTCGTTCTTCGAAAAACAAACGATCGAAATCCCTCTTCCATCATGATGATTCCATGAGTTCAATCGAAAACGGTCGCTACATTTCTGAAAAGCACTTATGGGCCCAAAAAAGACACCGTGTGCAAAAGTTACGCTCAATTCTTCGAACACCGACAATCCAAATATGCAAGTGCACGTTCTTTGAAAAACAAATGGTTTATATCCCTCTTACATCATGATGATGCATGAGTTCAATCCAAAATGGTCGCTACATTTCCGAAAAGTACTTGTGGGCCCAAAACGGAAATCGTGTGCAAAAGTTACGCTCAATTCTTCGAACGTCGACAATCCAAATAAGCAAGTGCTCGTTCTTCTAAAAAAAAGGCTAAATCCCTCTAACGTCATGACGATGCTATGAGTTCAATCCAAAATGGTTGCTACATTTTTGAAAAGTACTTATGGGCCCAAAACGGAAATCGTGTGCAATAGTTACGCTCAATTCTTCGAACGTCTACAATCCAAATAAGCAAGTGCTCATTCTTCTAAAAAAATGGCCGAAATCCCTCTTGCATCATGACAATGCTATGAGTTCAATCCAAAGCGATCGCTACATTTTCGAAAAGTATTTATGGGCCCAAATTGGAAATCGTGTGCAAAAGTTGCGCTCAATTCTTCTAACGTCGACAATCCAAGTAAGTGCTCGTTCTTCGAAAAACAAACGGTCGATATCCCTCTTACGTCACGACGATGTGTGAGTTCAATCCAAAACGGTTGCTACATTTTCAAAAAGTACTTATGAGCGCTAAACGAAAATCGTGTGTAAAAGTTATGCTCAATTCTTCGAACGTCGACAATCCAAATATACAAGTGCTCGTTCTTCAAAAAAACGACCGAAATCCCTCTTATGTCATGTCGATGCCATGAGTTCAATCTAAAACGGTCGCTATATTTTTGAAAAGTACTTATGGGCCTAAAATGGAAACCGTGTGCAATAGTTACGCTCAATTCTTCGAACACCGACCATCCAAATATGCAAGTGCTCATTCTTCGAAAAAATGCCCGAAATCCCCCATATGTCACGGTAATGCAGTGAGTCCAATCTAAAACTGTCGCTACATTTTTGAAAGGTACTTATGGGCCCAAAATGGACACCGTGTGCAAAAGTTATGCTCAATTCTTCGAACGTTGACAATCCAAATATGCAAATGCTCGTTCTTCAAAAAACAAACACTCAAAATCCCTCTTACATCACGACGGTGCCATGAGTTCAATCTAAAACTGTCGCTACATTTTTGAAAGGTACTTATGGGCCCAAAATGGACACCGTGTGCAAAAGTTATGCTCAATTCTTCGAACCCTGACAATCCAAATATGCAAATGCTCGTTCTTGAAAAAACAAACACTCAAAATACCTCTTACATCACGACGGTGCCATGAGTTCAATCCAAAATGGTCGTTACATTTTTGAAAAATACATATGGGTCCAGAATGGGACTGTGTACAAAAGTTGCGCTTAATTCTTCGAAGTCGAGAATCCAACTTTGCAAGTGCTCGTTCTTCGAAAAACAAATGGTCAAAATCCCTCTTACGTCATGACGATGCCGTGAGTTCAATCCAAAATGGTCGCTACATCTTCGAAAAGTATTTATGGGCCCAAAACGGAAATCGTGTTCAAAAGTTACGCTCAATTCTTCGAACGTTGACTATCCAAATAAGCAAGTGCTCGTTCTTCTAAAAACAAATGGCCAAAAACCCTCTTATGTCACGATGATGCCCTGAGTTCAATCCAAAACGATCGTTACATTTTCGAAAAGTACTTATGGGCCCAAAACGAAAACCGTGTGCAATAGTTACGCTCAATTTTTCGGACCCTGACAATCCAAATATGCAAGTGCTCGTTCTTCGAAAGAAAAATGCCCGAAATCCCTCATACATCATAGCAAAGCGGTGAGTTCAATCCAAAATAGTCGATACATTTTTAAAAGTACTTACGAGCCCAGAACGGACACCGTGTGTAAAAGTTGCGTTCAATTCTTTGAATGCCGACAATCCAAATATGCAAGTGCTCATTCTTTGAAAAACAAATGGTCGAAATCCCTCTTACGTCATGACAACGTCGTGAGCTCAATCCAAAACGGTCGCTACATTTTCAAAAAGTACTTATGGGCCCAAAATGGACACCGTGTGCAAAAGTTAGGCTCAATTTTTCGAATGCCGACAATCCAAATATGCAAGTGCTCGTTCTTCAAAAAAAAGGCCAAAATCCCTCTTACATCACGGCGATGCCATGAGTTTAATTCAAAACGGTTACTACATTTAAGAAATGTACATATGGGCCAAAAACGAAAACTGTGTGCACAAGTTACGCTCAATTCTTCGAATGCCGACAATCCAAATGTGCAAGTGCTCGTTCTTCGAAACACAAATGCCCAAAATCTCTAATACGTCATGGAAAAGCGGTGAGTTCAATCCAAAATGGTCGCTACATTTTCGAAAAGTACTTATGGGCCCAAAACGGACACCGTGTGTAAAAATTGTGCTCAATTCTTCGAAGGCCGACAATCCAAATATGTAAGTGCTCATTCTTTAAAAAATAAATGGTTGAAATGCCTCTTACGTCATGACGATGGCGTGAGTTCAATCCAAAATGGACACTATATTTTTGAAAAGTACTTATGGGCCCAAAACGGACATCGTGTGTAAAAGTTACGCTCAATTCTTCAAACACCGACAATCCAAATATGGAAGTGCTCGTTCTTCAAAAAACAAATGGTCGATATCCCTCTTACATCACGATGATGCGTGAGTTCAATCCAAAATGGTTACTATATTTTCGAAAAGTACTTATGGGCCCAAAATGGAAACAGTGTCCAAAAGTTATGCTCAATTCTTCGAACGTCGACAATCCAAATATGCGAGTGCTTGTTCTTCAAAAAGAGGCCGAAATCCCTCTTACGTCATGATGATGCCGTGAGTTCAATCCAAAATGGTCGCTACATTTTCGAAAAGTACTTACGGGCCCAAAACGAAAACCATGTGCAATAGTTACGCTCAATTCTTCGAAAGCTGACAATCCATATATGCAAGTGCTCATTCTTTGATAGAAAAATGCCTAAAATCCCTCATACGTCACGGCAAAGCAGTGAGTTCAATCCAAAATGGTCGCTACATTTTTGAAAAGTACTTATGGGCCGAGAACGGACACCGTGTACTGAAGTTGCACTCAATTCTTTGAACCCCGACATTCCAAATATGCAAGTGCTTGTTCTTCGAAAAAAAAATGGTCGAAATCCCTCTTACATCACGACGATGTCGTGAGTTCAATCCAAAATGGTCGCTACATTTTCGAAAAGTACTTATGGGCCCAAAATGAACACCGTGTGTAAAAGTTACGCTTAATTCTTCGAACGTCGACAATACAAATATGCAAGTGCTCGTTCTTTGAAAAAAATTCTTGAAATCCCTCATACATCACGGTAAAGCTGTGAGTTCAATCTAAAACGGTCGCTACATTTCCGAAAAGTACTTATGGGCCCAAAACGGAGATCGGGTGTAAAAGTTTCACTCAATTCTTCAAACGTCGAGAATCCAAATATGCAAGTGCTCGTTGTTCAAAAAAAATGATCGAAATCCCTATTACATCACGATGATGCTATGAGCTCAATCCAAAATGGTCGCTACATTTTCGAATAGTACTTATGGGCCCAAAACGGAAACCGTATGCAAAAGTTACACTCAATTATTCGAACACCGACAATCCAAATATGCAAGTGCTCGTTATTCGAAAAAAATGTCTGAAATCCCTCATACATCACGATAAAGCTGTGAGTTCAATCTAAAACTATCGCTACATTTCCGAAAGGTAATTATGGGCCCAAAACGGACACCGTGAGCAAAAGTTACGCTCAATTCTTCGAACGCTGACGATCCAAATATGCGAATGCTCCTTCTTCAAAACACAAACCCTCGAAATCCCTCTTACATCACGATGGTACCATGAGTTCAATCCAAAACGGTCGCTACATTTTTGAAAAATACTTATGGGCCAGAACGAAGGCCGTGTGCAAAAGTTGCACTCAATTCTTCGAACGCCGACAATCCAACTGTGCAACTGCTCATTCTTTGAAAAAGAAATGGTCAAAATCCCTCTTATCTCATGACAATGTCGTGAGTTCAATCCAAAATTGTTACTGCATTTTCGAAAAGTATTTATGGGCCCAAAACGGAAATCGTGTGCAAAAGTTATGCTCAATTCTTCGAAAGTCGACCATCCAAATAAGTAGGTGCTCATTCTTCTAAAAACAAATTGCCAAAATCCCCCTTACGTCACGACGATGCCGTGATTTCAATCCAAAATGGTCGCTACATTTTCAAAAAGTACTTATGGGACCAAAACGGAAACCGTGTGCAAAAGTTACGCTCAATTCTTCGAACGCCGACAATACAAATATGCAAGTGCTCGTTCTTTGAGAAAAATGCCCGAAATCCCTCATACGTCATGGAAAAGCTGTGAGTTCAATTCAAAATGGTCGCTACATTTTCGAAAAGTACTTATGGGCACAGAACGGACACCGTGTGCGAAAGTTACGCTCAATTCTTCAAACGCCGACAATCCAAGTAAGCAAGTGCTCGGCCTTTTAAAAACAAATGGCCGAAATCCCTCTCACATCATGACGATGCCGTGAGTTCAATCCAAAATGGTCGCTACATTTTCGAAAAGTATTTATGGGCCCAAAATGGAAACCTTGTGCAAAAGTTATGCTCAATTTTTAGAACGTCGGCAATCCAAATAAGCAAGGCTCGTTCTTCTAAAAGCAAATGACTGAAATCCCTCTTACGTCATGACGATGCTGTGAGGTCAATCCAAATCGGTCGCTACATTTATGAAAAGTACTTATGGGCCAAAAACGGAAACCGTTTGCAAAAGTTACGCTCAATTCTTCGAACGTCGACAATCCAAATATGCAAGTGCTCGTTCTTTGAAAAAATGCCCGAAATCAATCATACGTCATGGAAAAGCTGTGAGTTCAATCCAAAACGATCGCTACATTTCTGAAAAGTACTTATGGGCCCAAAACGGACACCGTGTACAAAAGTTACGCTCAATTCTTCGAATGCCGACAATCGAAATATGCAAGTGCTCGTTCTTCAAAAAACAAACGGCTAAAATCCCTCTTATGTCACGACGATGCCGTGAGTTTAATCCAAAATGGTCGCTACATTTTTGAAAAGTACATGTGGGCCCAAAACGAAAACCGTGTGCAAAAGTTACGCTCAATTCTTCGAATGCCAACATTCCAAATATACAAGTGCTTGTTCTTCGAAAAAAAAATGCCCAAAATCCCTCATACATCACGAAAAAGCAGTGAGTTCAATCCAAAACGGTCGCTACATTTTCGAAATGTACTATGGTCACAAAATGTACACCGTGTGCAGAAGGTGCGCTCAATTCTTCGAACGTCGACAATCCAAATATGCAAGTGCTCATTCTTTGAAAAAAAATGATCGAAATCCATCTTACGTCACGATGATTCCGTAAGTTCAATCTAAAACGGTCGCTACATTTTCGAAAAGTACTTATGGGCCCAAAAAGGACACCATGTGCAAAAGTTACGCTCAATTCTTCGAACGCCGACAATCCAAATATGCAAGTGCTCGTTCTTCGAAAAACAAATGGTTGATATCCCTCTTACGTCACGATGATGCATGAGTTCAATCCAAAATGGTCGCTACATTTCCGAAAAGTACTTGTGGGCCTAAAACGGAAACCGTGTGCAAAAGTTACGCTCAATTCTTCAAACGTCGACGGTCCAAATAAGCAAGTGCTCGTTCTTCTAAAAACAAACGGCCAAAATCCCTCTAATGTCTTGTCGATGTCGTGAGTTCAATCCAAAATGGTCGCTACATTTTTGAAAAGTACTTATGGGCCCAAAATCGAAATCGTGTACAATAGTTACGTTCAATTCTTCGAACGTCGACAATCCAAATAAGCAAGTGCTCATTCTTCTAAAAACAAACAGCCAAAATCCCTCTTACGTCATGACAATGCTATGAGTTCATTCCAAAACGGTAGCTACATTTTTGAAAAGTATTTATGGGCCGAAAATGGAAATCGTGTGCAAAAGTTGTGCTCAATTCTTCAAACTTCGACAATCCAAATAGGCAAGTGCTCATTCTTCTAAAAGGAAATGGCCAAAATCCCTCTTACATCATGACAATCCAAATATGCAAATGCTCGTTCTTCAAAAAATAAACGGTCAAAATCCCACTTACATCATGAAGATGCCGTAAGTTCAATCCAAAACGGTTGCTGCATTTTCGAAAATTATTTATGGGCCCAAAACGGACACCGTGTGCAAAAGTTACGCTCAATTCTTCGAACGCCGACAATCCATATATGGAAGTGCTCGTTCCTCGAAAACAAATGGTCAATACCCCTCTTACATCATGATAATGCGTGAGTTCAATCCAAAATGGTCGCTACATTTTTGAAAAGTACTTATGGGCCAAAAACGAAAATCGTGTGCAAATGTTACGCTCAATTCTTCGAACGCCGACAATCCAAATATGCAAGTGCTCATTCTTCGAAAAACAAATGGTCCTTATCCCTCTTACGTCACGATGATGCGTGAGTTCAATCCAAAACGGTCGCTACATTTTCAAAAAGTAATTATGGGCCCAAAACGAAAACCGTGTACAAAAGTTACGCTCAATTCTTCGAACGCCGACAATCCAAATAAGCAAGTGCTCATTCTTCTAAAAATAAATGGCCAAAATCCCTCTTACATCATGACAATGCCATGAGTTCAATCTAAAACGGTCGCTACATTTTTGAAAAGTAATTATGGGCCCAAAACGGAAATCGTGTGCAAAAGTTACGCTCAATTCTTCGAACGCCGGCAATCCAAATAAGCAAGTGCTCATTCTTCTACAAACAAATGGTTGAAATCCCTCTTGCATCACAATGATGTCGTGAGTTCAATCCAAAATGGTCACTACATTTTCGAAAAGTACTTATGGGCCCAAAACGAACACCGTGTGTAAAAAGTACACTCAATTCTTCTAACGTCGACAATCCAAAAATGCAAGTGCTCGTTCTTCCAAAAAAATGCTCGAAATCACTCATACTTCACGATAATGCTGTGAGTTCAATCCAAAACTGTCGCTACATTTCCGAAAAGTACTTATGGACCCAAAACGAACACCGTGTGCAAAAGTTAAGCTCAATTCTTCAACGCCGACAATCCAAATATGCAACTGCTCGTTCATAAAAAAAAAGCCCAAAATCCCTCATACGTCACGGCAAAGCTGTGAGTTTAATCCAAAATGGTTGCTACATTTTTTGAAAAGTACTTATGGGCCTAGAACGGACATCGTGCGCAAAAGTTACGCTTAATTCTTCGAACGCCGACAATCCAACTATGCAAGTGCTCATTCTTCAAAAAATAAATGGTCGAAATCCTTCTTACATCACGACGATGTGGTGAGTTCAATCCAAAATGGTCGCTACATTTCCAAATAGTACTTATGGGCCCAAAACAAAAACCTTGTGCAAAAGTTATGCTCAATTCTACGAACACCGGCAATCCAAATATGCAAGTGCTCGTTCTTCGAAAGAAAAATAACCAAAATCCCTCATACATCACGGAAACGCTGTGAGTTCAATCCAAAACAGTCGCTACATTTCCAAAAAGTATTTATGGGCCCAAAACGGACACCGTGTGCAAAAGTAATGCTCAATTCTTCGAACGTTGACAATCCAAATATGTAAGTGCTCGTTCATAAAAAAAAATGACCTAAATCCCTCTTATATCATGACGATGCTGAGAGTTTAATCCAAAACGGTCGCTACATTTTCAAAAAGTACTTATGAGCCTAAACGAAAATTGTGTGCAAAAGTTACGCTCTATTTTTCAAACGTCGACAATCCAAATATGCAAGTACCTGTTCTTCGAAAGAAAAATGCCTGAAATCCCTCATTCATCATGGCAAAGTGGTGAGTTCAATCCAAAATGGTCGCTGCATTTTCGAAAAGTACTTATGGGCCCAGAACGGACACCATGTGCAAAAGTTGCGCTCAATTCTTCGAAAGCAGACAATCTAAATATGCAAGTGCTCATTCTTCAAAAAACAAAAGGTCAAAATCCCTCTTACGTCATGACCATGTCGTGAGTTCAATCCAAAATGGTCGCTACATTTTCGAAAAGTACTTATGGGCCCAAAACAGAAATCGTGTGCAAAAGTTACGTTCAATTTTACGAACACCTACAATCCAAATATGCAAGTGCTCGTTCTTTAAAAAAATTGGTCAATAGCTCTCCTACGTCATGATGATGCGTGAGTTCAATCCAAAATGGTCGCTACATTTCGAAAAAGTACTTATGGGGGCCAAAAATGGAAACCGTGTGCAAAAGTTACGCTCAATTCTTCAAACGTCGACAATCCAAGTAAGCAAGTGCTCGTTCTTCGAAAGAAAAATGCCGAAAATCCCTCATACGTCTTGGAAAAGCTATGAATCCAATCCAAAACGATCGCTACATTTTTGAAACGTACTTATGGGCCCAAAATGGACAACGTGTGCAAAAGTTGCGTTCAATTCTTCGAACGTTGACAATCCAAGTATGCAAATGCTCGTTCTTCGAAAAATAAATGGTCGAAATCCCTCTTACATCATGAAGATGCCTTGAGTTCAATCCAAAATGATCGCTACATTTTCGAAAAGTACTTATGGGCCCAAAACGGACACCGTATGCAAAAGTTACGCTCAATTCTTCAAACGTCGAGAATCCAAATATGCAAGTGCTCATTCTTCGAAAAACAAATGGTCGATACCCCTCTTAAGTCACGATGATGCATGAGTTCAATCCAAAATGATCGTTACATTTTCGAAAAGTACTTATGGGCCCAAAACGGAAACCGTGTGCAAATGTTACGCTCAATTCTTTGAATGCCAACAATCCGAATATGCAAGTGCTCATTCTTCGAAAAACAAATGTTCGATATCCCTCTTATGTCACGATGATGCATGAGTTCAATCCAAAATGGTCGCTACATTTTTGAAAAGTATTTATGGGCCAAAAAAGGAAATCGTGTGCAAAAGTTACGCTCAATTCTTCGAACGCCGACAATCTAACTAAGCAAGTGCTCGTTCTTCTAAAAAAATGGCCAATATCCCTCTTACATCATGATGATGCGGTGAGTTCAATCCAAAACGGCCGCTACATTTTCGAAAAATACTTATGGGCCCAAAACGGAAACCATGTGCAAAAGTTACGCTTAATTCTTCGAACGCCGACAATCCAAATAAGCAAGTGCTCATTTTTCAAAAGAAAAATGCCCGAAATCCCTCATACGCCACGGAAAAGCTACGAGTTCAATCCAAAATGATTGCTAAATTTTCGAAAACTACTTATGGGCCCAAAATGGACACCGTTTGCAAAAGATGCGCTAAATTCTTCGAATGCCGACAATCCAAATATGCAAGTGCTCGTTCTTCGAAAAACAAACAGTCGAAATCCCTCTTACATCATGACGATGTCATGAATTCAATCCAAAACAGTCGCTACATTTTTTAAAAGTACTTATGGGCCCAGAATGGACACCGTGTGGAAAAGTTGCGCTCAATTCTTCGAACGTTGACAATCTAACTATGCAAGGGCTCATTCTTCGAAAAAAAGCCCAAAATCCCTCTTACATCACGGTAAAGCTGTGAATTCAATCCAAAACTGTCGCTACATTTCCGAAAGGTATTTATGGACCAAAAACGGACACCGTGTACAATAGTTACGCTCAATTCATCGAACACCGACAATCCAAATATGTAAGTGCTTGTTCTTCGAAAAAAAGGCCCAAAATCCCTCATACATCACGGTAAAGTAGTGAATTCCATGCAAAACTATCGCTACATTACCGAAAGGTACTTATGGGCCCAAAATGGACACTGTGTGCAAAAGTTACGTTAACTTCTTCGAGCGCCGACAATCCAAATATGCAAGTGCTCGTTCTTTGAAAAAAAGCCAGAAATCCCTCATACGTCATGGTAAAGCTGTGAGTTCAATCCATAACTGTCGCTACAGTTCTGAAAAGTATTTATGGGTCCAAAACGGACACTGTGTGCAAAAGTTACGCTCAATTCTTCGAACGCCAACAATCCAAATAAGTAAGTGCTCGTTCTTCAAAAAACACAGCTGAAATCCTTCTTACGTCATGACGATGCCATGAGTTCAATCCAAAACGGTCGTTACATTTTCGAAAAGTACTTATGGGCCCAAAATGGACACTGTGTAACGCTCAATTCTTCGAACACCGACAGTCCAAATATGCAAGTGCTCTTTCTTCAAAAAACAAATGGCCGAAATCCCTCTTACGTCACGACGATGCCATGAGTTTAATCCAAAACGGTTGCTTCATTCACGCAAAGTAATTATGGGCCCAAAACGAAAACTATGTGCAAAAGTTACGCTCAATGCTTCGAATGCCGACAATCCAAATATGTAAGTGCTCGTTCTTCGAAAAACAAACACCTGAAAACCCTCATTCATCACGATAAAGTGGTGAGTTCTATCCAAAACGGTTTTTACATTTTCGAAAAGTACTTATGGGCCCAAAATGGACACCATGTGCAAAAGTTATGCTCAATTCTTCGAATGTCGACAATCCAAATATGCAAGTGCCGGTTACTCGAAAAACAAACGGTTGAAATCCCACTTACATCACGACAATGTTGTGAGTTCAATCCAAAATGGTCGCTACATTTTCGAAAAGTACTTATGGGCCCAAAACGAAAACCGTGTGCAAAAGTTACGTTCAATTCTTCGAACACCGACAATCCAAATATACAAGTGCTCATTCTTAAAAAAAATGGCCGTAATCCCTCATACGTCACGGTAAAGCATTGAGTTCAATCCAAAACGGTCGCTACATTTTTGAAAAGTACTTATGGGCCCAGAACGGACACCATGTACAAAAGTTGTGCCCAATTCTTCAAACGTCGATAATCCAACTATGCAAGTGCTCGTTCTTCGAAAAACAAATTGTCGATATCCCTCTTACGTCATGACAATGTCGTGAGTTCAATCCAAAATGGTCGCGACAATTTTGAAAAGTACTTATGGGCCTAAAACGGACACCGTGTACAAAAGTTACGCTCAATTCCTCGAACGTCGACAATCCAAATATGGAAGTGCTCATTTTCGAAAAAATTCCCGAAATCCCTCATATGTCATGGCAAAGTTGTGAGTTCAATTAAAAATGGTCGCTACATTTTCGAAAAGTACTTATGGGCCCAGAACCGACACCGTGTGCAAAGTTGCGCTCAATTCTTCGAACGTCGACAATCCAACTGTGCAAGTGCTCGTTCTTCGAAAAATAAACGGTTGAAATCCCTCTTACATCATGACAATGCCATGAGTTCAATCCAAAACGGTCGTTACGTTTTCCAAAATTACTTATAGGCCAAAACGGAAATCATGTGCAAAAGTTATGCTCAATTGTTCGAACACCGACAATCCAAATATGCAAGTGCTCGTTCTCCAAATGAAAAATGCCCGAAATCCCTCTTACGTCACGAAAAATCTGTGAGTTCAATCCAAAATGATCCCTATATTTTCGAAAAGTACTTATGGGCTAAAAACGAACGCCGTGTGCAAAAGTTACGCTCAATTCTTCGAACGTCGACAATCCAAATATGAAATTGCTCGTTCTTTGAAAAAAATGCCCGAAATCCCCCATATGTCACAGAAAAGCTGTGCGTTCAATCCAAAACTGTAGCTACATTTTCGAAAAGTACTTATGGGCCCAAAACAGACACCGTGTGCAAAAGTTACGCTCAATTCTTCGAACGTCGACAATCCAAATATGCAAGTGCTCGTTCCTCAAAAAACAAACGGCCGAAATCCCTCTTACGTCACGACGATGTCAGGAATTTAATCCAAAACGGTTGCCTCATTCACGAAAAGTACTTATGGGCCCAAAACGAAAATCGTGTGCAAAAGTTACGCTCAATTCTTCGAATGCCGACAATCCAAATATGCAAGTGCTCATTCTTCAAAAAACAAACACCCGAAAACCCTCATACATCATGGAAAAGCTGTGAGTTCAATCCAAAATGATCGCTACATTTTCGAAAAGTACTTATGGGCCGAAAAAGGACACCATGTGCAAAAGTTGCGCTCAATTCTTCGAACGTCGACAATCCAACTGTGCAAGTGCTCGTTTTTCGAAAAACAAACAGTCAATACCTCTTACGTTACGACGGTACCGTGAGTTCAATCCAAAACGGTCGCCACATTTCTGAAAATTACTTATGGGCCAAAACAGAAACCGTGTGCAAAAGTTATGCTCAATTGTTCGAACACCGACAATCCAATTATGCAAGTGCTCATTCTCCAAAAGAAAAATGCTCGAAATCCCTCATACGTCACGAAAAAGCTGTTAGTTCAATCTAAAACGGTCCCTACATTTCCAAAAAGTACTTATGGGCCCAAAACGAACACCATGTGCAAAAGTTACGCTCAATTCTTCGAACGCCGACAATCCAAATATGCAAGTGCTCGTTCTTCAAAAAAAATGCCCAAAATCCCTCATAGGTCATGGAAAAGCTGTGCGTTCAACCCAAAATGGTCGCCACATTTCTGAAAAGTACTTATAGACCCAAAATAGACACCGTGTGCAAAAGTTATGCTCAATTTTTCAAACGCCGACAATCGAAATATGCAAGTGCTCGTTCTTCAAAAAACAAATGGCCGAAATCCCTCTTACGTCATGATGATGCCGAGAGTTTAATCCAAAACGGTCACCTCATTCACGAAAAGTACTTATGGGCCCAAAACAAAAATCGTGTGCAAAAGTTACACTCAATTCTTCGAATGCCGACAATCCAAATATACAAGTGCTCGTTCTTCAAAAAACAAACACCCAAAAACCCTCATATATCATGGAAAAGCGGTGAGTTCAATCCAAAACGATCACTACATTTTTGAAAATTACTTATGGGCCCAAAACGGACACCGTGTGCAAAAGTTGCGCTCAATTCTTCAAACGCCGACAATCCAAATATGGAAGTGCTCATTCTTCGAAAAATAAATGGTCGAAATCCCTCTTACGTCACAACGATGCCGTGAGTTCAATCTAAAATGGTCACTACATTTTTGAAAAGTACTTATGGGCCCAAAACGGACACTGTGTGCAAAAGTTACGCTCAATTCTTCGAACGCCGACAATCCATATATGCAAGTGCTCGTTCTTCGAAAAAAGCCCAAAATCCCTCTTACATCACGGTAAAGCTGTGAATTCAATCCAAAACTGTCGCTACATTTTCGAAAGGTATTTATGGGCCCAAAACGGACACCGTGTACAAAAGTTACGCTCAATTCATCGAACACCGACAATCCAAATATGTAAGTGCTTGTTCTTCGAAAAAAGGCCCAAAATCCCTCATACGTCACGGTAAAGCAGTGAATTCCATGCAAAACTATCGCTACATTACCGAAAGGTACTTATGGGCCCAAAATGGACACTATGTGCAAAAGTTACGTTAACTTCTTCGAGCGCCGACATTCCAAATATGCAAGTGCTCGTTCTTTGAAAAAAGCCAGAAATCCCTCATACGTCATGGTAAAGCTGTGAGTTCAATCCATAACTGTCGCTACAGTTCTGAAAAGTATTTATGGGTCCAAAACGGACACTGTGTGCAAAAGTTACGCTCAATTCTTCGAACGCCAACAATCTAAATAAGCAAGTGCTCGTTCTTCTAAAAACAAACAGCTGAAATCCTTCTTACGTCATGACGATGCCATGAGTTCAATCCAAAACGGTCGTTACATTTTCGAAAAGTACTTATGGGCCCAAAACGGACACTGTGTAATGCTCAATTCTTCGAACACCGACAGTCCAAATATGCAAGTGCTCTTTCTTCAAAAAACAAATGGCCGAAATCCCTCTTACGTCACGACGATGCCATGAGTTTAATCCAAAACGGTTGCTTCATTCATGCAAAGTAATTATGGGCCCAAAACGAAAACTATGTGCAAAAGTTACGCTCAATTCTTCGAATGCCGACAATCCAAATATGTAAGTGCTCGTTCTTCGAAAAACAAACACCTGAAAACCCTCATTCATCACGATAAAGTGGTGAGTTCTATCCAAAACGGTTTTTACATTTTCGAAAAGTACTTATGGGCCCAAAATGGACACCGTGTGCAAAAGTTATGCTCAATTCTTCAAATGTCGACAATCCAAATATGCAAGTGCCCATTACTCGAAAAACAAAAGGTTGAAATCCCACTTACATCATGACAATGTTGTGAGTTCAATCCAAAACGGTCGCTACATTTTCGAAAAGTACTTATGGGCCCAAAACGAAAACCGTGTGCAAAAGTTACGTTCAATTCTTCGAACACCGACAATCCAAATATACTAGTGCTCATTCTTCAAAAAAATGCCCGTAATCCCTCATACGTCACGGTAAAGCATTGAGTTCAATCCAAAACGGTCGCTACATTTTTGAAAAGTGCTTATGGGCCCAGAACGGACACAATGTGCAAAGGTTGTGCTCAATTCTTCAAACGCCGACAATCTAACTATGCAAGTGCTCGTTCTTCGAAAAACAAATGGTTGATATCCCTCTTACGTCATGACGATGCCGTGAGTTCAATCCAAAATGGTCGCTACAATTTTGAAAAGTACTTATGGGCCTAAAACGGACACCGTGTACAAAAGTTACGCTCAATTCCTCGAACGTCGACAATCCAAATATGGAAGTGCTCATTTTCGAAAAAATTCCTGAAATCCCTCATATGTCATGGAAAAGTTGTGAGTTCAATTCAAAATGGTCGCTACATTTTCGAAAAGTACTTATGGGCCCAGAACGGACACCGTGTGCAAAGTTGCGCTCAATTCTTCGAACGTCGACAATCCAACTGTGCAAGTGCTCGTTCTTCGAAAAATAAACGGTTGAAATCCCTCTTACATCATGACAATGCCATGAGTTCAATTCGAAACGGTCGTTACGTTTTCGAAAATTACTTATAGGCCAAAATGGAAATCGTGTGCAAAAGTTATGCTCAATTGTTCGAACACCGACAATCCAAATATGCAAGTGCTCGTTCTCCGAAAGAAAAATGCCCGAAATCCCTCTTACGTCACGGAAAAGCTGTGAGTTCAATCCAAAACGATCCCTATATTTTCGAAAAGTACTTATGGGCCAAAAACGAACGCCGTGTGCAAAAGTTACGCTCAATTCTTTGAACGCCGACAATCCAAATATGAAAGTGCTCGTTCTTTGAAAAAAATGCCCGAAATCCCCCATACGTCATGGAAAAGCTGTACGTTCAATCCAAAACTGTAGCTACATTTCCGAAAAGTACTTATGGGCCCAAAATGGACACCATGTGCAAAAGTTACGCTCAATTCTTCATACGACGACAATCCAAATATGCAAGTGCTCATTCCTCAAAAAACAAATGGCCAAAATCCCTCTTAAGTCACGACGATGTCAGGAGTTTAATCCAAAATGGTCGCCTCATTCACGAAAAGTACTTATGGGCCCAAAACGAAAATCGTGTGCAAAAGTTACGCTCAATTCTTCGAATGCCAACAATCCAAATATGCAAGTGCTCATTCTTCAAGAAACAAACACCCAAAAACCCTCATACATCATGGAAAAGCTGTGAGTTCGATCTAAAACAATCGCTACATTTTCGAAAAGTACTTATGGGCCAAAAAAGGACACCGTGTGCAAAAGTTGCGCTCAATTCTTCGAACGTCGACAATCCAAATATGCAAGTGCTCGTTCTTCGAAAGAAATCGTTGAAATCCCTCTAACGTCATGACGATGCAGTGTGTACAATCCAAAATGGTCGCTACAATTCTGAAAAGTACTTACAGGCCTAAAACGAAAATCGTGTGCAAAAGTTACGCTCAATTTTTCGAACGGCGACAATCCAAATATGCAAGTGCTCATTCTTCGAAAAAAAGCCCAAAATCCCTCATACGTCATGGTAAAGCTGTGAGTTCAATCCAAAACTGTCGTCACATTTTCGAAAGGTATTTATGGGCCCAAAACGGACACTGTGTGCAAAAGTTATGCTCAATTCTTCGAACGCAGACAATCCAAATATGGTAGTGCCCGTTCTTCAAAAAACAAATGGGCGAAATCCTTCTTACGTCACGACGATGCCGTGAGTTCAATCCAAAACGGTCGCTACATTTTCGAAAAGTACTTATGGGCCCAAAATGGAAACCGTGTACAAAAGTTACGCTCAATTCTTCGAACGTCGACAATCCAACTATGCAAGTGCTCGTTCTTCAAAAAATAAATGGCCGAAATCCCTCTTACGTCCCAACGATGCAGTGAGTTGAATCCAAAACGGTCGCTACATTTTCCAAATCTACTTATGGACCCAAAACGAACACCGTGTGCAAAAGTTACGCTCAATTCTTCGAACACCGACAATCCAAATATGCAAGTGCTCGTTCTTCGAAAACAACTGCTCGAAATCCCTCATACGTCACGGCAATGCTGTGAGTTCAATCCAAAAATGTCGCCACATTACCGAAAAGTACTTATGGGTCCAAAACGGACACCATGTCCGAAAGTTAAGCTCAATTCTTTGAACGCCGACAATCCAAATATGCAAGTGCTCATTCTTAAAAAAAATGCCCAAAATCCCTCATATGTCACGGCAAAGCAATGAGATCAATCTAAAACGGTCGCTAAATTTTCGAAAATTACTTATGGCCCATAACGGACACCGTGTGCAAAAGTTACGCTCAATTCTTCGAACGTCGACAATCCAACTGTGCAAGTGCTCGTTCTTTGAAAAACAAACAGTCAAAATCCCTCTTACGTTACGACGGTACTGTGAGTTCAATCCAAAACGGTCGCCACGTTTCCGAAAATTACTTATGGGCCAAAACAGAAACCGTGTGCAAAAGTTATGCCCAATTGTTCGAACACCGACAATCCAAATATGCAAGTGCTCGTTCTCCAAAAGAAAAATGCTCGAAATCCCTCATACGTCACGAAAAAGCTGTTAGTTCAATCCAAAACGGTCCCTACATTTTCAAAAAGTACTTATGGGCCCAAAACGAACACCATGTGCAAAAGTTACGCTCAATTCTTCGAACGCCGACAATCCAAATATGCAAGTGCTCGTTCTTCAAAAAAAATGCCCGAAATCCCTCATAGGTCATGGAAAAGCTGTGCGTTCAATCCAAAATGGTCGCCACATTTTTGAAAAGTACTTATAGGCCCAAAACAGACACCGTGTGCAAAATTTACGCTCAATTCTTCAAACGCCAACAATCCAAATATGCAAGTGCTCGTTCTTAAAAAAACAAATGGCCGGAATCCCTCTTATGTCATGATGATGCCGGGAGTTTAATCCAAAACGGTCACCTCATTCACGAAAAGTACTTATGGGCCCAAAACAAAAATCGTGTGCAAAAGTTACACTCAATTCTTCGAATGCTGACAATCCAAATATGCAAGTGCTCGTTCTTCAAAAAACAAACACCCAAAAACCCTCATATATCATGGAAAAGCGGTGAGTTCAATCCAAAACGATCGTTACATTTTTGAAAAGTACTTATGGGCCAGAAATGGAAACCGTGGGCAAAAGTTACGCTCAATTCTTCGAACATCGACAATCCAAATACGCAAGTGCTCGTTCTTCAAAAAACAAATGGCGGAAATCCCTCTTACGTTACAACGATGCTGTGAGTTCAATCAAAATGGTCGCTACATTTTCAAAAAAGTACTTATGGACCCAAAACGAACACCGTGTGCAAAAGTTACGCTCAATTCTTCGAACGCCGACAATCCATATATGCAAGTGCTCGTTCTTCAAAAAAAGCCTAAAATCCCTCTTACATCACGGTAAAGCTGTGAATTCAATCCAAAACTGTCGCTACATTTTCAAAAGGTATTTATGGGCCCAAAACGGACACCGTGTGCAAAAGTTACGCTCAATTCTTCGAACGCCGACAATCCAAATATGCTAGTGCTCGTTCTTCAAAAAACAAACGATCGAAATCCCTCTTACGTTACGACGATGCCGTGAGTTCAATCCAAAATGGTCGCCACATTTTAGAAACGTACTTATGGGCCCAAAACGGAAACTGTAGGCAAAAGTAATGCTCAATTCTTCGAACGCCAACAATCTATATAAGCAAGTGCTTGTTCTTCTAAAAGCAAATAGCTGAAATCCCTCTTACGTCAGGACGATGCCGTGAGTTCAATCCAAAACGATCGTTACATTTTTGAAAAGTACTTATGGGCCCAAAATGGAAATCGTGGGCAAAAATTACGCTCAATTCTTCGAACATCGACAATCCAAATACGCAAGTGCTCGTTCTTCTAAAAACAAATGGCGGAAATCCCTCTTACGTCACGATGATGCTGTGAGTTCAATCAAAATGGTCGCTACATTTTCAAAAAGTACTTATGACCCAAAATGAACACCGTGTGCAAAAGTGACGCTCAATTCTTCGAACGCCAACAATCCAAATATGCAAGTGCTCATTCTTCAAAAAAAGCCTAAAATCCCTCTTACATCACGGTAAAGCTATGAATTCAATCCAAAACTGTCGCTACATTTTCGAAAGGTATTTATGGGCCCAAAACGGACACCGTGTGCAAAAGGTACGCTCAATTATTCTAACGCCGACAATCCAAATATGCTAGTGCTCGTTCTTCAAAAAACAAACGACCGAAATCCCTCTTACGTTACGACGATGCCGTGAGTTCAATCCAAAACGGTCGCCACATTTTCGAAACGTACTTATGGGCCCAAAACGAAAACTGTATGCAAAAGTAATGCTCAATTCTTCGAACGCCAACAATCTAAATAAGCAAGTGCTCGTTCTTCTAAAAACAAATAGCTGAAATCCCTCTTACGTCAGGACAATGCCGTGAGTTCAATCCAAAACGATCGTTACATTTTTGAAAAGTACTTATGGGCCCAAAATGGAAACCTTGGGCAAAAGTTAAGCTCAATTCTTCGAACATCGACAATCCAAATATGCAAGTGCTCGTTCTTCTAAAAACAAATGGCGGAAATCCCTCCTACGTTACGACGATGCTGTGAGTTCAATCAAAATGGTCGCTACATTTTCAAAAAGTACTTATGGACCCAAAACGAACACCGTGTGCAAAAGTGACGCTTAATTCTTCGAACGCCAACAATCCAAATATGCAAGGGCTCATTCTTCAAAAAAAAACTGCCCGAAATCCCTCATACGTCATGGTAATGCTGTGATTTCAATCCAAAACTATCGCTGCATTACTGAAAAGTACTTATGGGCCCAAAACAGACACTGTGTGCAAAAGTTAAGGTCAATTCTTTGAACGCTGACAATCCAAATATGCAAGTGCTCGTTCTTAGAAAAAAAATGCCTGAAATCCCACATACGTCATGGTAAAGCTGTGAGTTCAATCCATAATGGTTGCTACATTTTCGAAAAGTACATATGGGCCCATAACGGACACCGTGTGCAAAAGTTACTCTTAATTCTTCGAACGCCGACAATCCAACTATGCAAGTGCTTGTTCTTCGAAAAACAAACGGTCAAAATCCCTCTTACATCACGACGATGACATCATTTCAATCCAAAACGGTCGCTACATTTTTGAATAGTACTTATGGGCCCAAAACAGAAACCGTATGCAAAAGTTATGATTAATTGTTCGAACATCGACAATCAAATTATGCAAGTGCTCGTTCTTCAAAAGAAAAATTCCCGAAATCCCTCAAACATCACGTAAAAGCTGTGAGTTCAATCCAAAACGGTCCCTACATTTCTGAAAAGTACTTATGGGCCCAAAACGGACACCGTGTGCAAAAGTTATGCTCAATTCTTCGAACGCCGACAATGCAAATAAGCAAGTGCTCGTTCTTCTAAAAACAAACAATCGAAATCCCTCTCACATCATGACGATGCCATGAGTTCAATCCAAAATGGTCGCTACATTTTCGAAAAGTACTTATGGGCCCAAATCGGACACTGTGTACAAAAGTTATGCCCAATTCTTCGAACGCCGACAATCTAAATATGCAAGTGCTCGTTCTTCAAAAAAAATGATCGAAAACCCTCATATGTCATGGAAAAGCTGTGAGTTCAATCCCAAACGGTCATCACATTTTCAAAAAGTACTTATGGGCCCAAAACGGACACCGTGTGCAAAAGTTATGCTCAATTACCCGAACGTCGACAATCCAAATATGCAAGTGCTCATTCTTCGAAGGAAAAATGCCCAAAATCCCTCATAAATCATGAAAAAGCTGTGAGTTCAATCCAAAACGGTCACTACATTTCCAAAAAATACTTATGGGCCCAAAACGGACACAGTATGTAAAAGTTCAGCTCAATTCTTTGAACGCCAACAATCCAAATATGCAAGTGCTCGTTCTTCGAAAAAAATGCCCGAAATCCCTCATACATCATGGAAAAGCTGTGAGTTCAATCCAAAATGGTCGCTACATTTTCGAAAAGTACTTATGGGCCCAAAACGGACACCATGTGCAAAAATTGCGCTCAATTCTTCGAACGACAACAATCCAAATATGCAAGTGCTCGTTCTTCAAAAAAAATGCTTGAAATCCCTCATACGTCATGGAAAAGCTGTGAGTTCAATCCAAAATGCTTGCTACATTTTTGAAAAGTACTTACGGACCGAAAACGAACACTGTGTACAAAGGTTACGCTCAATTCTTCGAACGCTGACAATCCAAATATGCAAGTGCTCGTTCTTAAAAAACAAACGGTTGAAATCCCTCTTACGTCACGACGATGCTGTGAGTTCAGTCCAAAACGGTCACTACATTTCCAAAAAGTACTTATGGGCCCAAAACGGACACTGTGTGCAAAAGTTACGCTCAATTCTTCGAACGTCGACAATCCAAATATGCAAGTGCTCATTCTTCGAAAAGAAAACGATCAATATTCCTCTTACATCACGATGATGAGTGAGTTCAATCCAAAACCTTCGTTACATTTTTGAAAAGTACTTGGGCCCAAAATGAAAACCGTGTGCAAAAGTTACACTTAATTCTTCGAACGTCGACAATCCAAATATGCATGTGCTCATTCTTTAAAAAACCAATGGCCAAAATTCCTCTTATGTCACGATGATACCGTGAGTTCAATCCAAAAAGGTCGCTTCATTTTCAAAAGGTACTTACGGGCCCAAAACAGAAATCAGGTGCAAAAGTTATGCCCAATTCTTCGAACGCCGACAATCCAAATAAACAAGTGCTCGTTCTTCTGAAAACAAACGGCCAAAATCCCTCTTACGTCATGACGATGCCGTGAGTACAATTCAAAACGGCCATTACATTTTCGAACAGTACTTATGGGCCCAAAACTAACACTGTGTGTAAAAGTTATGCCCAATTCTTCGAACACCGACAATCCAAATAAGCAAGTGCTCGTTCTTCTAAAAACAAATGGTCAAAATCCCTCGTACGTGATGATGATGCCATGAGTTCAATCCAAAATGGTCGCTACATTTTCGAAAAGTACTTATGGCCCCAAAACAGAAACCGTGTGCAAAAGTTACGCTCGATTCTTCGAACACTGACAATCCAAATAAACAAGTGCTCGTTCTTCTAAAAACAAATGGCTAAAATCCCTCTTATGTCATGACGATGCCGTGAGTTCAATCTAAAATGGTAGCTACATTTTCGAAAAGTACTTACGGGCCCAAAACGAACACCGTGTGTAAAAGTTACGCTCAATTCTTCGAACGTCGACAATCCAAATATGCAAGTGCTCGTTCTTCGAAAAAACCGCCCGAAATCCCTCATACGTCATGGTAATGCTGTGAGTCCAATCCAAAACTGTCGTTACATTACCAAAAAGTACTTATGGGCCCAAAACGGACATCGTGTGCAAAAGTTAAGCTTAATTCTTCGAAAGCCGACAATCCAAATATGCAAGTGCTCGTTCCTTGAAAAAAATGCTAGAAATCCCTCATACGTCATGGCAAAGCTGTGAGTTTAACCTAAAATGGTCGCTACATTTTCGAAAAATAATTATGGGCCTTGAAAGGACACCGTGTGCAAAAGTTGTGCTCAATTCTTCGAACGCCGACAATCCAACTATGCAAGTACTCGTTTTCAAAAAACAAATGGTCGAAATCCCTCTTACATCATGACGATGTCATGAGTTCAATCCAAAACGGACACTGCATTTTTGCAAAGTACTTATGGTCCCAAAACTAACTCCATGTGCAAAAGTTACGTTTAATTCTTCGAACGCCGACAATCCAAATATGCAAGTGCTCATTCTTCGGAATAAATTCCCAAAATCCCTCATACATCACGACAATGCTGTAAGTGCAATCCAAAACGGTCGCTACATTTTCGAAAAGTACTTAGGGGCCCAGAACAGACACCATGAGCAAAAGTTATGCTCAATTCTTCGAACGCCAACAATCCAACTATGTACTGCTCGTTCTTTGAAAAACAAATGGTCAAAATCCCTCTTACATCATGATGATGCCGTGAGTTCAATCCAAAATGATCGCTACATTTCTGAAAAGTACTTATGGGCCTAAAACGGAAACCATGTGCAAAAGTAAAGCTCAATTCTTCGAACGCCGACAATCCAAATATGCAAGTGCCCGTTCTTTGAAAAATAAACGATCGAAATCCCTCTTACGTCACGACGATGTTGTGAGTTCAATCCAAAATGATCGCTACATTTTCAAAAAGTACTTATGGGCCCAAAACGGATACCGTGTGCAAAAGTTACGCTCAATTCTTCGAACGTCGACAATCCAAAAATGCAAGTACTCATTCTTCGAAAAAATGCCCGAAATCCCTCTTACGTCATGGAAAAGCTGTGAGTTCAATCCATAACGGTCGCTACATTTTTGAAAAGTACTTATGGGCCCAAAATGGACACCGTGTGCAAAAGTTACGTTCAATTCATCGAACGCCAACAATCCAAATATCCAAGTGCTCGTTCATCAAAAAATAAACAGCTGAAATCCCTCTTACGTCATGACGATGCCGTGAGTTCAATCCAAAACGGTCGCTACATTTCCGAAAAGTACCTATGGGGCCAAAATAGAAATCGTGTGCAAAAGTTACGCTCAATTCTTCGAACGCCGACAATCCAAATAAGGAAGTGCTCGTTCTTCTAACAAAAATGGCTGAAATCCCTCTTATGTCAAGATGATGCCATGAGTTCAATCCAAAACGGTCGCTACATTTTTGAAAAGTACTTATGGGCCCAAAACGAAAACCGTGTGCAAAAGTTACGCTCAATTCTTTGAACGTCGACAATCCAAATAAACAAGTGCTCATTCTTCAAAAAACAAATGGCCAAAATCCCTCTTACGTCACGATGATGCCGTGAGTTTAATCCAAAATGGTTGCTAAATTTTCGAAAAGTACTTATGGGCCCAAATCGAAAATCGTGTGCAAAACATACCCTCAATTCTTCGAACGTCAACAATCCAAATAAACAAGTGCTCGTTCTTCCAAAAACAAATGGCCAAAATCCCTCTTACGTCACGACGATGCCGTGAGTTCAATCCAAAATGGTCACTTCATTTTCAAAAAGTACTTATGGGCCCAAAACGAAAACCGTGTGTAAAAGTTACGCTCAATTCTTCGAACGACGACAATCCAAATAAGCAAGGGCTCGTTCTTCAAAAAATAAATGGTCAAAATCCCTCTTACGCCATGACGCTGCCATGAGTTCAATCCAAAACTGTCACTACATTTCCGAAAAGTACTTATGGACCCAAAACGGAAACTGTGTACAAAAGTTACGCTTAATTCTTTGAAGGCCGACAATCTAAATAAACAAGTGCTCGTTCTTCTAAAATGAAACAGCCGAAATCCCTCTTACATCACGATGATGCCGTGAGTTCAATCCAAAACGGTTGCTACATTTTTGAAAAGTACCGATGGGCCCAAAACATACTCCGTGTGCAAAATTTACGCTCAATTCTTCGAACGTCGACAATCCAAATATGCAAGTGCTCGTTCTTTGAAAAAATGCTCGAAATCCCTCATACGTCACGGCAAAGTTGTGAGTTCAATCCAAAATGGTCACTACACTTTCAAAATGTACTTATGGGCCCAAAACGGACACCGTGTGCAAAAGTTACGCTCAATTTTTCAAACGCCAACAATCCAAATATTCAAGTGCTCGTTCTTTGAAAAAATGGCCAAAATCCCTCATACGTCATGGAAAAGCTGTGAGTTCAATCCATAATGACCGCTACATTTTCGAAAAATACTTATGGGCCCAAAACGGACACCGTGTGCAAAAGTTACGCCCAATTCTTCGAACGCCGACAATCCAAATATGCAAGTGCTCGTTCTTCTAAAAAAATGGACAAAATCACTCTTATGTCATGACGATGCCGTGAGTTCAATCCAAAATGGTCGCAACATTTTCGAAAAGTACTTATGGGCCCAAAACGGAAACCATGTGCAAAAGTTACGCACAATTCTTAGAACGTCGACAATCCAAATAAGTAGGTGCTCGTTCTTCTAAAAACAAATGGCCAAAACCCCTATTACATCACGACTATGCAGTGAGTTCAATCGAAAATGGTCGCTACATTTTTGAAAAGTACTTTTGGGCCCAAAATGAACACCGTGCGCAAAAGTTGCGCCCAATTCTTCGAACGTCGACAATCTAAAAATGCAAGTGCTCGTTCTTCGAAAAATAAACACCCAAAAGCCCTCATACATCAAATAAAAGTGGCGAGTTCAATCCAAAACGATCGCGACATTTTCGAAAAGTACTTATAGGGCCAAAACGGACACCGTGTGCAAAAGTTTTGCTCAACTCTTTGAACGCCGACAATCCAAATATGCAAGTGCTCGTTCCTCAAAAAAAATGCCTGAAATCCCTCATACGTCATGGAAAAGCTGTTAGTAAAATCCAAAACACTCGCTAAATTTTCGAAAAGCACTTATAGGCCCAAAACGAACACCGTGTGCAAAAGTTGCGCTCAATTCTTCGAACGCCGACAATCTAAATATGCAAATGCTCGTTCTTTGAAAAACAAACGGTTGAAATCCCTCTTACATCACGATGATGTCGTGAGTTCAATCCAAAACTATCGTTACATTTTTGAAAAGTACTTATGGGCCCAAAACGGGCAGCGTGTGCAAAAGTTACGCTCAATTCTTCAAACGCCAACAATCCAAATATGCAAGCGCTCGTTCTTCGAAAAATGAACGATCGATATCCCTCTTACATCATGATGATGTGTGAGTTCAATCCAAAATGGTCGCTACATTTTCGAAAAGTACTTATGGCCAAAAAAGGAAATCGTGTGCAAAAGTTATGCTCAATTCTTCGAACGCCGACAATCCAAATAAACAAGTGCTCGCTCTTCTAAAAAAAAATGGTCGAAAACCCTCTTACGTCACGACGATGCCATGAGTTCAATCCAAAATGGTCGCTACAGTTTCGAAAAGTACGCATGGACCCAAAGCGAAAATCGTGTGTAAAAGTTACGCTCAATTATTTGAATGCCGACAATCCAAATAAGCAAGTGCTCCTCCTTGTAAAAACAAAAGGTCGAAATCCCTCTTACGTCATGACAATGATGTGAGTTCAATCCAAAATGGTCGCTACATTTTTGAAAAGTACTTATGAGCCCAAAATGGAAATCGTGTGCAAAAGTTACGCTCAATTCTTCGAACGCCGACAATCCAAATAAAAAAGTGCTCGTTCTTCTAAAAACAAACGACCGAAATCCCTATTACGTCACGACGATGCCGTGAGTTCAATCCAAAATGGTCGCTACATTTTTGAAAAGTACTTATGAGATCAAAACGAACACCGTGTGCAAAATTTACGCTCAATTCTTCGAACGCCGACAATCCAAATATGTAAGAGCTCGTTCTTCAAAAAAACCGCCCAAAATCCCTCATACGTCACGATAATGCTGTGAGTTCAATCCAAAACTGTCGCTACATCACCGAAAAGTACTTATGGGCCCAAATCAGACACCATGTGCAAAAGTTATGCTCAATTCTTTGAACGCCGACAATCCAAATATGCAAGTGCTCGTTTTTCGAAAAAAGCCCAAAATCCCTCATACGTTAGTTCAATCCAAAATGGTCGCTACCTTTTCGATAAGTACTCATGGGCCCAGAACGGACACCGTGTGCAAAAGTTGCGCTCAATTCTTCGAACGTCGACAATCCAAATATGCAAGTGCTCGTTTTTCGAAAAAAAAGCCCAAAATCCCTCATATGTGAGTTCAATCCAAAATGGTCGCTACCTTTTCGATAAGTACTCATGGGCCCAAAATGGACACCGTGTGCAAAAGTTGCGCTCAATTCTTCAAACGCCGACAATCCAACTATGCAAGTGCTCGTCCTTCTAAAAACAAAAGGTCGAAATCCCTCTTACGTCACGACGATGACATGAGTTCAATCCAAAATGGTCGCTACATTTTTGAAAAGTACTTATGGGCCCAAAATGGAAACCGTGTGCAAAAGTTACGCTCAATTCTTCGAACGTCGACAATCCAAATAAAAAAGTGCTCGTTCTTCTAAAAACAAACGGCCGAAATCCCTATTACGTCATGACGATGCCGTGAGTTCAATCTAAAATGGTCGCTACATTTTTGAAAAGAACTTATGAGATCAAAACGAACACCGTGTGCAAAAGTTGCGCTCAATTCTTCGAACGCCGACAATCCAAATATGCAAGAGCTTGTTCTTCAAAAAAACCGCCCAAAATCCCTCATACGTCACGATAATGCTGTGAGTTCAATCCAAAACTGTCGCTACATCACCGAAAAGTACTTATGGGCCCAAATCAGACACCATGTGCAAAAGTTATGCTCAATTCTTTGAATGCCGACAATCCAAATATGCAAGTGCTCGTTTTTCGAAAAAAAGCCCAAAATCCCTCATACGTGAGTTCAATCCAAAATGGTCGCTACCTTTTCGATAAGTACTCATGGGCCCAGAACGGAAACCGTGTGCAAAAGTTGCGCTCAATTCTTCGAACGTCGACAATCCAAATATGCAAGTGCTCATTTTTTGAAAAAACAGCCCAAAATCCCTCATACGTGAGTTCAATCCAAAATGGTCGCTACCTTTTCGATAAGTACTCATGGGCCCAGAACGGACACCGTGTGCAAAAGTTGCGCTCAATTCTTCGAACGCCGACAATCCAACTATGCAAGTGCTCGTTCTTCTAAAAACAAACAGTCAAAATCCCTCTTACGTCACGACGATGTCGTGAGTTCAATCCAAAATGGTCGCTACATTTTTGAAAAGTACTTATGGGCCCAAAACGGAAATCGTATGCAAAAGTTACGCTCAATTCTTCGAATGTCGACAATCCAAATAAGCAAGTGCTCGTTCTTCCAAAAAAAAGGCCAAAATCCCTATTACGTCACGACAATGCCATGAGTTCAATCCAAAATGGTCGCTACATTTTTGAAAAGTACTTATGGGATCAAAACGAACATCGTGTGCAAAAGTTACGCTCCATTCTTCGAACGCCGACAATCCAAATATGCAAGTGCTCGTTCTTTGAAAAAACTGCTTGAAATCCCTCATACATCACGATAATGTTGTGAGTTCAATTCAAAACTGTCGCTACATCACCGAAAAGTACTTACGGGCCCAAATCGGACACCGTGTGTAAACGTTATGCTCAATTCTTCAAACGCCGACAATCCAAATATGTAAGTGCTCGTTCATTGAAAAAAAGCCCAAAATCCCTCATATGTGAGTTCAATCCAAAATGGTCGCTACATTTTCAATAAGTACTTATGGGCCCAGAACGGACAACGTGTGCAAAAGTTGCGCTCAATTCTTCGAACGCCGACAATCCAACTATGCAAGTGCTCGTTCTTCAAAAAAAATAGTCGAAATCCCTCTTACGTCATGACGATGTCGTGAGTTCAATCCAAAATGGTCGCTACATTTTTGAAAAGTACTTATGGGCCCAAAACAAAAATCATGTGCAAAGGTTACGCTCAATTTTTCGAACGCCGACAATCCAAATAAACAAGTGCTCGTTCTTCTAAAAATAAATGGTCGAAATCCCTCTTACGTCATGACGATGCCGTGAGTTCAATCCAAAATGGTCGCTAGATTTTCGAAAAGTACTTATGGGCCCAAAACAAACTCTGTGTGCAAAAGTTACGCTCAATTCATCGAACGTCGACAATCCAAATATGCAAGTGCTTGTTCTTCGAAAGAATTACCCAAAATCCCTCATAGGTCACGATAAAGCTGTGAGTTCAATCCAAAACTATCACTACATTTTCAAAAAGTACTTATGGGCCAAAAATGGACACCGTGTCCAAAAGTTACGCTCAATTCTTCAAATGCCGACAATCCAAATATGCAAGTGCTCGTTCATTGAAAAAAAGCTCGAAATCCCTCATACGTCATGGAAAAGCCGTGAGTTCAATCCATAACGGTCGTCGCATTTCCGAAAAGGACTTATGGGCCTAAAACGGACACCGTTTGCAAAAGTTACGCTCCATTCTTCGAACACCGACAATCCAAATAGGCAAGTACTCATTCTTCTAAAAATGAACAGCCAAAATCTCCCTTACGCCACGACGATGCCATGACTTCAATCCAAAACGGTCGCTACATTTTCGAAAAGTACTTATGGGGCCAAAACAAAAATCGTGTGCAAAAGTTACGCTCAATTCTTCGAACGCCGACAATCCAAGTAAACAAGTGCTCGTTCTTCTAAAAACAAACGGCCAAAATCCCTCTTACGTCATGACGATGCCGTGAGTTCAATCCAAAACGGTCGCTACATTTTTGAAAAGTAGTTATAGGCCCAAAACGAAAACCGTGTGTGAAAGTTACGCTCAATTCTTCGAACGCCGACAATCCAAATAAGCAAGTGCTCATTCTTCTAAAAACAACGATTGAAATCCCTCTCACATCACGATGATGTCGTAAATTCAATCCAAATTGGTTGCTACATTTTCAAAAGGTACCTTTGGGCCCAAAATAGAAATCGTGTGCAAAAATTACGCTCAATTCTTTGAACGCCGATAATCCAAATAAGCAAGTGCTCGTTCATCTAAAAGCAAACGGCCGAAATCCCTCTTACGTCATGATGATGCTGTGAGTTCAATCCAAAACGGTCGCTACATTTTCAAAAAGTACCTATGGGCCCAAAACAAAAATCTCGTGCAAAACATACGCTCAATTCTTCGAACGTCGACAATCCAAATATGGATGTGCTCGTTCCTCAAAAATCAAATGGTCGAAATCCCTCTCACGTCACGATGATGCCGTGAGTTCAATCCAAAATGGTCGCTCCATTTTTGAAAAGTACTTATGGGCCCAGAACGGACACGGTGTGCAAAAGTTACGCTCAATTCTTCGAACGACAACAATCTAACTATGCAAGTGCTCGTTCTTCAAAAAACAAACAGTCGATATCCCTCTTACGTCACGATGATGCATGAGTTCAATCCAAAATGGTCGCTACATTTTTGAAAAGTATTTATGGGCCCAAAACTGAAACCATGTGCAAAAGTTACGCTCAATTTTTCAAACGTCGACAATCCAAATATGCAAGTGCTCATTCCTCGAAAAGAACTGTCGAAATCCCTCTTACGTCACGATGATGCCGTGAGTTCAATCCAAAATGATCGCTATATTTCTGAAAAGTACTTATGGGCCTAAAATGAAAATCGTGTGCAAACGTTACGCTCAATTCTTCGAATGCCGACAATCCAAATAAGCAAGTGCTCATTCTTCTAAAAAAAAACGACCAAAACCCCTCTTACGTCATGATGACACCGTGAGTTCAATCCAAAATGGTCGCTACATTTTCGAAAAGTACTTCTGGGCCCAAAACGAACACCGTGTACGAAAGTTGCGCCCAATTCTTCGAACGCCAACAATCCAAGTATGCAAGTGCTCGTTCTTCAAAAAACAAACACCCAAAACCCTCATACATCACATAAAAGCGGTGAGTTCAATCTGAAATGGTCGCTACATTTTCGAAAAGTACCTATGGGCCCAAAACGGACACCGTGTGCAAAAGTTTTGCTCAATTCTTTGAACGCCAACAATCCAAATATGCAAGTACTCGTTCTTCAAAAAAAATGCCCGAGATCCCTCATACGTCATGGAAAATCTGTTAGTTCAATCCAAAACGCTCGCTAAATTTTCGAAAAGCACTTATGGGCCCAAAACGAACACCGTGTGTAAAAGTTGCGCTCAATTCTTCTAACGCCGACAATCCAAATATGCAAATACTCGTTCTTTGAAAAAAAATGGTCGAAATCCCTCTTACATCACGATGATGTCGTGAGTTCAATCCAAAATGATCGCTACATTTTCGAAAAGTACTTATGGGCCCAAAACGGGCACCGTGTGCAAAAGTTACGCTCAATTCTTCAAACACCGACAATCCAAATATGTAAGCGCTCGTTCTTCGAAAAATGAATGATCGATATCCCTCTTACATCACGATGATGGGTGAGTTCAATCCAAAATGGTCGCTACATTTTCGAAAAGTACTTATGGCCCAAAACAGAAATCGTGTGCAAAAGTTACGCTCAATTCTTTGAACGCCGACAATCCAAATATGCAAGTGCTTGTTCTTCAAAAAAACTGCCCAAAATCCCTCATACGTCATGGTAATGCCATGAGTTCAATCCAAAACTATCGCTACATCACCGAAAAGTACTTTTGGGCCCGAATCGGACACCGTGTACAAACGTTATGCTCAATTCTTCGAACGGCGACAATCCAAATATACAAGTGCTCATTCTTCGAAAAAAGCCCAAAATCCCTCATACGTGAGTTCAATCCAAAATGGTCGCAACATTTTCGATAAGTACGTATGGGCCCAGAACGGACACCGTGTGCAAAAGTTGTGCTCAATGCTTCGAACGCCAACAATCCAACTATGCAAGTGCTCGTTCTTCAAAAAAATAATCGAAATCCCTCTTACATCATGACGATGTCGTGAGTTTAATCCAAAACGGTCGCTACTTTTTTGAAAAGTACTTATGGGCCCAAAATAGAAATCGTGTGCAAAAGTTACGCTCAATTCTTCGAATGCCAACAATCCAAATAAGCAAGTGCTCGTTGTTCTAAAAGCAAACGGCCGAAATCCCTCTTACGTTACGATGATGCTGTGAGTTCAATCCAAAACGGTCGCTACATTTTTGAAAAGTACCTATGGGCCCAAAATAGAAATCGTGTGCAAAACTTACACTCAATTCTTCGAACGTCGACAATCCAAATATGGATGTGCTCGTTCCTCAAAAAACAAATGGTCCAAATCCCTCTTACGTCACGATGATGCCTTGAGTTCAATCCAAAACGGTTGCTACATTTTCGAAAAGTACTTATGGGCCCAAATGGACACGGTGTGCAAAAGTTCCACTCAATTCTTCGAACGATGACAATCTATCTCGGCAAGTGCTCGTTCTTCAAAAAAAAAAACAGTCGATATCCCTCTTACATCACGATGATGCATGAGTTTAATCCAAAATGGTTGCTACATTTTCGAAAAGTATTTATAGGCCCAAAATTGAAACCGTGTGCAAAAATTACGCTCAATTTTTCGAGCGTCGACAATCCAAATATGCAAGTGCTCATTCTTCAAAAAGCAAACTGTCGAAATCCCTCTTACGTCATGATGATGCCGTGAGTTCAATCCAAAACGATCGCTATATTTCTGAAAAGTACTTATGGGCCTAAAACGGACACCGTGTGCAAAAGTTACGCTCAATTCTTCGAACGCTGCCAATCCAAATAAAAAAAGCGCTCGATCTTCTAAAAATAAACCGTCGAAATCCGTCACGATGATGCCGTGAGTTCAATCCAAAATGGTCGCTACATTTTTGAAAAGTACTTATGGGCCAAAAATGAACTCCGTGTGCAAAAGTTACGCTTAATTCTTCCAACGTCGACAATCCAAATATGCAAGTGCTCGTTATTCAAAAAAATGCCTGAAATACCTCATACGTCACGGCAAAGCTGTGAGTTCAATCCAAAACGGTCACTACATTTCTAAAAAGTACTTACGGGCCCAAAACGGACACCGTGTGCAAAAGTTACGCTCAATTCTTCGAACGCCGACAATCCAAATATGTAAGTGCTCGTTCTATGAAGAAAACACCTGAAATCCCTCATACGTCACGGCAAAGCTGTGATTTCAATTTAAAACGGTCGCTACATTTTCGAAAAGTACTTATGGGCCCAGAATGGACATCGTGTGCAAAACTTACGCTCAATTCTTCGAATGCGACAATCCAAATAAACAAGTGCTCATTCTTCTAAAAACAAACGATCGAAATCCCTCTTACGTGATGGTGATGCCGTGAGTTCAAGCCAAAACGGTCGCTACATTTTTGAAAAGTACTTATGGGCCCTAAACGAACTCCGTGTGCAAAAGTTACGCTCAATTCTTCGAACGTCGACAATCCAAATATACAAGTGCTCGTTCTACGAAAAAAGGCCTGAAATCCCTCATACGTCACGGCAAAGCTATGAGTTCAATCCAATATGGTCACTACATTTTTGGAAAGTACTTATGGGCCCAAAACGGATACCGTGTGTAAAAGTTACGCTCAGTTCTTCGAACGCCGACAATCCAAATTGCAAGGGCTCATTCTTCAAGAAAAATGCCTGAAATCCCTCATACGTCACGAAAAAACTGTGAATTCAATCCAAAACGATCGCTACATTTCCTGAAAGTACTTATGGGCCCAAAACAAAAACCGTGTGCAAAAGTTATGTTCAATTCTTCGAACACCGACAATCTAAATGTGCAAGTGCTCGTTCTTCGAAAGAAAAATGCCCAAAATCCCTCATATGTCACGAAAAAACCGTGAGTTCAATCCAAAAATATCGCTACATTTTTGAAATGTACTTATGGGACTAGAACGGACACCGTGTGCAAAAGTTGCGCTCAATTCTTCGAACGCCGACAATCCAACTATGCAAGTGCTCGTTCTTCAAAAAAAAAGTGGTCGAAATTCCTCTTACGTCATGATGATGCCATGAGTTCAATCCAAAATGGTTGCTACATTTTCAAAAAGCACTTATGGGCCCAAAACGAACTCCGGGTGCAAAAGTTACGCTCAATTCTTCGAACGCCGACCATCCAAATATGCAAGTGCTCGTTCTTCAAAAAAAATTCCCAAAATCCCTCAAACGTCATGATAAAGCTATGAGCTCAATCCAAAATTGTCGCTACATTTTCGAAAAGTACTTATGGGCCAAAACGGACACCGTGTGCAAAAGTTAAGCTCAATTCTTCAAACACCGACAATCCAAATATGCAAGTGCTCGTTCTTTGGAAAAAATGCCAAAAATCCCTCATACGTTACGGTAAACCTGTGAGTTCAATCCAAAATGGTTGTTACATTTTTGAAATGTACTTATGGGCCCAGAACGGACACCGTGTACAAAAGTTGCGCTCAATTCTTCGAACGCCGACAATCCAACTATGCAGGTGCTCGTTCTTCAAAAAATAAACGGTCGAAATCCCTTTTACATCATGACGATGCCATGAGTTCAATCCAAAACGATCGCTACATTTCTGAAAAGTACTTATGGACCCAAAACGAAAACCGTGTGGAAAAGTTACGCTCAATTCTTCGAACGTCGAGAATCCAAATATGCAAGTGCTCGTTGTACAAAAAACAAACAGCCGAAATCCCTCTTACGTCACGACGATGCCGTGAGTTTAATCAAAAATGGTCGCTACATTTACGAAATGTACTTTTGGGTCCAAAACAAAAATCGTGTGCAAAAGTTACGCTCAATTCTTCGAATTTCGACAATCAAAATTTGCAAGTGCTCATTCTTCAAAAAAAACACCAGAAAACCCTCATACATCATGAAAAAGCAGTGAGCTCAATCCAAAATGGTCACTAGATTTCTGAAAAGTACTTATGGGCCCAAAATGGACACCGTGTGCAAAAGTTACATTCAATTTTTCGAACGTCGACAATCCAACTATACAAGTGCTCGTTCTACGAAAAACAAATGGTCGATATCCCTCTTACGTCAGGATGATGCGTGAGTTCAACCCAAAATGGACGCTAAATTTTGAAAAAGTACTTATGGGCCCAAAACGAAAATCGTGTGCAAAAGTTACGCTCAATTCTTCGAACGTCAACAATCCCAATTTGCAGGAGCTCGTTCTTCAAAAAACAAACGGTCAAAATCCCTGTTACATCTCGATGATGCCGTGAGTTCAATCCGAAGCGGTCGCTACATTTCTAAAAAGTACCTATGGGCCCAAAACAAAAATCGTGTGCAAAAGTTACGCTCAATTCTTCGAACGCCGACAATCCAAATAAGAAAGTGCTTGTTCTTCTAAAAAAAGGACTGAAATCCCTCTTACGTCATGACGATGCTGTGAGTTCAATCCAAAATGGTCGCTACATTTTCGAAAAGCACTTATGGGCCCAAAACGAAAACCGTGTGCAAAAGTTACGCTCAATTATTCGAACGCCGACAATCCGAATAAGCAAGTACTCGTTCTTCTAAAAATGAACAGCCAAAATCCCTCTTACGCCACGATGATGTCGTGACTTCAATCCAAAACAGTAGCTACATTTTCGAAAAGTGCTTATGGGCCCAAAATGGAAACCGTGTGCAAGAGTTATGCTCAATTCTTCGAGCGCCGACAATCCAAGTAAACAAGTGCTCGTTCTTCAAAAAACAAACAGCCAAAATCCCTCTTACGTCATGATGATGCCATGAGTTCAATCCAAAACGGTCGCTACATTTTTGAAAAGCACTTATGGGCCCAAAACGGAAACCGTGTGTAAAAGTTACGCTCAATTCTTCGAACGTCGACAATCCAAATAAGCAAATGCTCGTTCGTCTAAAAACAAATGGTCGAAATCCCTCTTACGTCACGACGTTGCCATGAGTTCAATCCAAAATGGTCGCTACATTTCCGAAAAGTACTTATGGGCCCAAAATGAAAACCGTGTGTAAAAGTTACGCTCAATTCTTTGAACGCCGACAATCCAAATAAACGAGTGCTCGTTCTTCTAAAAACAAGGGGTCAAAATCCCTCCTACATCACGACGATGCCGTGAGTTCAATCCAAAATGGTCGCTACATTTTCGAAAAGTGCTTATGGGCCCAAAACGAACAATGTGTGCAAAAGTTCCGCTCAATTCTTCGAACGCCGACAATTCAAATATGCAAGTGCTCGTTCTTCAGAAAAACTGCCCGAAATCTCTCATACATCATGGTAATGCTGTGAGTTCAATCCCAAACCGTCGCTACATTACTAAAAAGTACTTATGGGCCCAAAACGGACACCTTGTTCGAAAGTTACATTCAATTCTTCAAACGCCGACAATCCTAATATGCAAGTGCTGGTTCTTCAAAAAAATGCCCAAAATCCCTCATACGTCACGGTAAAGCTGTGAGTTCAATTCAAAACGGTCGCTACATTTCCAAAACGAAAACCGTGTGCAAAAGTTATGCTCAGTTCTTCAAACATCGACAATCCAAATAAGCAAGTGCTCGTTCTCCAAAAAAAAGGGTCAAAATCCCTCTTACGTCACAACGACACCATAAGTTTAATCCGAAACGGTCGCTACATTTTTGAAAAGTACTTATGGGCTCAAAATGGAAACCGTGTGCAAAAGTTACGCTCAATTCTTCGAACGCCGACATTCCAAATAAGCAAGTACTCGTTCTTCCAAAAACAAACAGTCGAAATACCTCTTACATCACGACGATGCCATGAGTTCAATTCAATGTGGTCGCTACATTTTCAAAAAGTACTTATGGGCCCAAAACGGAAACCGTGTGCAAAAGTTATACTCAATTCTTCGAACGCCGATATTCCAAATAAACAAGTGCTCGTTCTTCTAAAAACAAACGGCCAAAATCCCTCCTACATCACGACGATGCCGTGGGTTCAATCCAAAACGGTCGCTACATTTTCGAAAAGTACTTACGGGCCCAAAACGAACAACGTGTACAAAAGTTACGCTCAATTCTTCGAACGCCTACAATCCAAATATGCAAGTGCTCGTTCTTCAAAAAAACCCCCCGAAATCCCTCATACGTCATGGTAATGCTGTGAGTTCAATCCTAAACTGTCGCTACATTACTGAAAAGTACTTATGGGCTCAAAACATACACCGTGTGCAAAAGTTACATTCAATTTTTCAAACGTCGACAATCCAACTATACAAGTGCTCGTTCTACGAAAAACAAATGGTCGATATCCCTCTTACGTCAGGATGATGCGTGAGTTCAACCCAAAATGGTCGCTAAATTTTGAAAAAGTACTTATGGGCCCAAAACGAAAATCGTGTGCAAAAGTTACGCTCAATTCTTCGAACGTCAACAATCCCAATTTGCAGGAGCTCGTTCTTCAAAAAACAAACGGTCAAAATCCCTGTTACATCTCGATGATGCCGTGAGTTCAATCCGAAGCGGTCGCTACATTTCTGAAAAGTACCTATGGGCCCAAAACAAAAATCGTGTGCAAAAGTTACGCTCAATTCTTCGAACGCCGACAATCCAAATAAGAAAGTGCTTGTTCTTCTAAAAAAAAGGACTGAAATCCCTCTTACGTCACGACGATGCTGTGAGTTCAATCCAAAATGGTCGCTACATTTTCGAAAAGCAATTATGGGCCCAAAACGAAAACCGTGTGCAAAAGTTACGCTCAATTATTCGAACGCCGACAATCCGAATAAGCAAGTACTCGTTCTTCTAAAAATGAACGGCCAAAATCCCTCTTACGCCACGATGATGTCGTGACTTCAATCCAAAACAGTAGCTACATTTTCGAAAAGTGCTTATGGGCCCAAAACGGAAACCGTGTGCAAGAGTTATGCTCAATTCTTCGGGCGCCGACAATCCAAGTAAACAAGTGCTCGTTCTTCAAAAAATAAATAGCCAAAATCCCTCTTACGTCATGATGATGCCATGAGTTCAATCCAAAACGGTCGCTACATTTTCGAAAAGCACTTATGGGCCCAAAACGGAAACCGTGTGTAAAAGTTACGCTCAATTCTTCGAACGCCGACAATCCAAATAAGCAAGTGCTCGTTCGTCTAAAAACAAACGGTCGAAATCCCTCTTACGTCACGACGTTGCCATGAGTTTAATCCAAAATGGTCGCTACATTTCCGAAAAGTACTTATGGGCCCAAAATGAAAACCGTGTGTAAAAGTTACGCTCAATTCTTTGAACGCCGACAATCCAAATAAACAAGTGCTCGTTCTTCTAAAAACAAGGGGTCGAAATCCCTCCTACATCACGACGATGCCGTGAGTTCAATCCCAAATGGTCGCTACATTTTCGAAAAGTACTTATGGGCCCAAAATGAACAGTGTGTGCAAAAGTTCCGCTCAATTCTTCGAACGTCGACAATTCAAATATGCAAGTGCTCGTTCTTCAGAAAAACTGCCCGAAATCTCTCATACATCACGGTAATGCTGTGAGTTCAATCCCAAACCGTCGCTACATTATTAAAAAGTACTTATGGGCCCAAAACGGACACCGTGTTCAAAAGTTACATTCAATTCTTCAAACGCCGACAATCCAAATATGAAAGTGCTGGTTCTTCAAAAAAATGCCCGAAATCCCTCATACGTCACGGTAAAGCTGTGAGTTCAATTCAAAACGATCGCTACATTTCCAAAACGAAAATCGTGTGCAAAAGTTATGCTCAGTTCATCAAACATCGACAATCCAAATAAGCAAGTGCTCGTTCTTCAAAAAAAAGGGTCAAAATCCCTCTTACGTCACGACGATACCATAAGTTTAATCCGAAACGGTCGCTACATTTTTGAAAAGTACTTATGGGCCCAAAATGGAAATCGTGTGCAAAAGTTACGCTCAATTCTTCAAACGCCGACAATCCAAATAAGCAAGTACTCGTTCTTCCAAAAACAAACAGCCGAAATACCTCTTACATCACGACGATGCCATGAGTTCAATTCAATACGGTCGCTACATTTCCGAAAAGTACTTATGGGCCCAAAACGGAAACCGTGTGCAAAAGTTATACTCAATTCTTCGAACGCCGATATTCCAAATAAACAAGTGCACGTTCTTCTAAAAACAAACGGCCAAAATCCCTCCTACATCACGACGATGCCGTGGGTTCAATCCAAAACGGTCGCTACATTTTCGAAAAGTACTTACGGGCCCAAAACGAACAACGTGTACAAAAGTTACGCTCAATTCTTCGAACGCCTACAATCCAAATATGCAAGTGCTCGTTCTTCAAAAAAACCCCCCGAAATCCCTCATACGTCATGGTAATGCTGTGAGTTCAATCCTAAACTATCGCTACATTACTGAAAAGTACTTATGGGCTCAAAACGGACACCGTGTGCAAAAGTTAAGCTCAATTCTTTGAACGTCGACAATCCAAATATGCAAGTGCTTGTTCTTCGAAGAAAAGGCCCAAAATCCCTCATACGTCACGATAAAATTGTGAGTTCAATCCAAAACGGTCGCTACATTTTTGAAAAGTACTTATGGGCCCAGAACGGCCACCGTATGCAAAAGTTGCGCTCAATTCTTCGAACGCCGACAATCCAACTATGCAAGTGCTCGTTCTTTGAAAAACAAACTGTCAAAATCCCTCTTACGTCATGACGATGCCATGAGTTCAATCCAAAACGCTCGCTACATTTCCGAAAAGTACTTATGGACCCAAATCGGACACCGTGTGCAAAAGTTACGCTCAATTCTTCGAACGCCGACAATCCAATTATGCAAGTGCTCGTCCTTCGAAAAACAAACGGCCAAAATCCCTCCTACATCACGACGATGCCGTGGGTTCAATCCAAAACGGTCGCTACATTTTCGAAAAGTACTTATGGGCCCAGAACGGCCACTGTATGCAAAAGTTGCGCTCAATTCTTCGAACGCGGACAATCCAACTATGCAAGTGCTCGTTCTTTGAAAAACAAACTGTCAAAATCCCTCTTACGTCATGACGATGCCATGAGTTCAATCCAAAACGCTCGCTACATTTCCGAAAAGTACTTATTGACTCAAATCGAACACCGTGTGCAAAAGTTACGCTCAATTCTTTGAACGCCGACAATCCAATTATGCAATGCTCGTTCTTCTAAAAACAAACGGCCAAAATCCCTCCTACATCACGATGATGCTGTGGGTTCAATCCAAAACGGTCGCTACATTTTCGAAAAGTACTTATGGGCCCAAAACGAACAACGTGTGCAAAAGTTACGCTCAATTCTTCGTACGCCTACAATCCAAATATGCAAGTGCTCGTTCTTCAAAAAAATCCCCTCGAAATCCCTCATACGTCATGGTAATGCTGTGAGTTCAATCCTAAACTGTCGCTACATTACTGAAAAGTACTTATGGGCTCAAAACGGACACCGTGTGCAAAAGTTAAGCTCAATTCTTTGAACGTCGACAATCCAAATATGCAAGTCCTTGTTCTTTGAAGAAAAGGCCCAAAATCCCTCATACGTTACGGAAAAATTGTGAGTTCAATCCAAAACGGTCGCTACATTTTTGAAAAGTACTTATGGGCCCAGAACGGCCACCGTATGCAAAAGTTGTGCTCAATTCTTCGAACGCCGACAATCCAACTATGCAAGTGCTCGTTCTTTGAAAAACAAACTGTCAAAATCCCTCTTACGTCATGACGATGCCATGAGTTCAATCCAAAACGCTCGCTACATTTTCGAAAAGTACTTATGGACCCAAATCGGACACCGTGTGCAAAAGTTACGCTCAATTCTTCGAACGCCGACAATCCAATTATGCAAGTGCTCGTTCTTCGAAAAAAAATGGCCAAAATCCCTCCTACATCACGACGATGCCGTGGGTTCAATCCAAAACGATCGCTACATTTTCAAAAAGTACTTATGGGCCCAGAACGGCCACCGTATGTAAAAGTTACGCTCAATTCTTCGAACGCGGACAATCCAACTATGCAAGTGCTCATTCTTTGAAAAACAAACTCTCAAAATCCCTCTTACGTCATGACGATGCCATGAGTTCAATCCAAAACGCTCGCTACATTTTCGAAAAGTACTTATGGACCCAAATCGGACAACGTGTGCAAAAGTTACGCTCAATTCTTCGAACGCCGACAATCCAATTATGCAAGTGCTCGTTCTTCTAAAAACAAATGGCCAAAATCCCTCCTACATCACGACGATGCCGTGGGTTCAATCCAAAACGGTCGCTACATTTTCGAAAAGTACTTATGGGCCCAAAACGAACAACGTGTGCAAAAGTTACAATCAATTCTTCGAACGCCTACAATCCAAATATGCAAGTGCTCGTTCTTCAAAAAAACCCCCCGAAATCCCTCATACGTCATGGTAATGCTGTGAGTTCAATCCTAAACTATCGCTACATTACTGAAAAGTACTTATGGGCTCAAAACGGACACCGTGTGCAAAAGTTAAGCTCAATTCTTTGAACGTCGACAATCCAAATATGCAAGTGCTTGTTCTTTGAAGAAAAGGCCCAAAATCCCTCGTACGTCACGGTAAAATTGTGAGTTCAATCCAAAACGATCGCTACATTTTTGAAAAGTACTTATGGGCCCAGAACGGCCACCGTATGCAAAAGTTGCGCTCAATTCTTCGAACACCGACAATCCAACTATGCAAGTGCTCATTCTTTGAAAAACAAACTGTCAAAATCCCTCTTACGTCATGACGATGCCATGAGTTCAATAAAAAACGCTCGCTACATTTCCGAAAAGTACTTATGGACCCAAATCGGACACCGTGGGCAAAAGTTACGCTCAATTCTTCGAACGCCAACAATCCAATTATGCAAGTGCTCGTTCTTCAAAAAAAATGCCCAAAATCCCTCATACGTCACTTCAAAGCTGTGAGTTCAATCCAAAACGGTCGCTACATTTCTGAAAAGTACTTATGGCCCAGAACGGACACCGTGTGCAAAAGTTACGCTCAATTCTTCGAACGTCGACAATCCAAATGTGCAAGTTCTCATTCTTCAAAATAAATGCCCGAAATCCCTAATACGTCACGGCAAAGCTGTGAGTTCAATCCAAAATGGTCGCTACATTTTTGAAAAGTACTTAGGGGCCCAGAATGGACACCGTTTGTAAAAATTACGCTCAATTCTTTGAACGCCGTCAATCCAACTGTGTAAGTCCTTGTCCTTCGAAAAACAAATGATCAAAATCCCTCTTAAGTCACGAAGATTCCAGGAGTTCAATCCAAAATGCTCGCTATATTTCTAAAACGTACTTATGGGCCCAAAACAAAAATCGTGAGCAAACGTTACGCTCAATTCTTCGAACGTCGAGAATCCAAGTATGCAAGTGCTCATTGTTCAAAAAAAAAACAGTCGAAACCCCTCTTACATCATGACGATGCCGTGAGTTCAATCCAAAATGGTCGCTACATTTTCGAAGAGTACTTATGGGCCCAAAACTGAGACCATGTGCAAAGGTTGCGCTCAATTCTTCGAACGCCGACAATCCAAACATGCAAGTGCTTGTTCTTCAAAAAACAAATGGTCAAAATTCCTCTTACATCATGATGATGCCATGAGTTCAACCCAAAACGGTGGCTGCATTTTCGAAAAATACTTATGGGCCCAGAACGGACACTTGTGCAAAAGTTACGCTTAATTCTTCGAATGACGACAATCCAACTATGCAAGTGCTTGTTCTTCAAAAAACAAATAGTCGATATCCCTCTTACATCATGATGATGCATGAGTTCAATCCAAAACGGTCGCTACATTTTCGAAAAGTACTTATGGGCCCAAAACGAAAATCGTGTGCAAAAGTTACGCTCAATTTTTCGAACGTCGACAATCCAAATATGCAAATGCTCGTTCTTCAAAAAACAAATGGCCAAAATCCCTCTTACGTCATGATGATGCTGTGAGTTCAATCCAAAACGATTGCTACATTTCTGAAAAGTACCTATGGGCCCAAAACGAAAATCGTGTGCAAAAGTTACGCTCAATTTTTCGAACGCCGACAATCCAAATTAGCAAGTGCTTGTTCTTCCAAAAACAAATGGCTAAAATCCCTCTTACGTCACGACGATGCCGTGACTTCAATCCAAAATGGTCGCTACATATCCAAAAAGTACTTGCAGGCCCAAAACGAAAATCGTGTGTAAAAGTTACGCTCAATTCTTCGAACGTCGACAATCCAAATATGCAAGCGCTTGTTTTTCTAAAAATAAATGACCGAAATCGCTCTTACGTTGCAATGATGCCGTGAGTTCAATCCAAAATTGTCGCTTCATTTTCGAAAAGTACTTATGGGCCCAAAATGAACATAGTGTACAAACGTTATGCTCAATTCTTCAAATGCTGACAATCCAAATAAACAAGTGCTCGTTCTTCTAAAAACAAATGAATGAAAACCCTTTTACGTCATGACGATGCCATGAGTTCAATCCAAAACGATCGCTACATTTTTGAAAAGTACTTATGGGCCCAAAACGAACTCCGTGTGCAAAAGTTACGCTCAATTCTTCGAACGTCGACAATCAAAATATGCAAGTGCTTGTTCTTCTAAAAAAATGCATGAAATCCCTCATACATCACGACAAAGCTGTGAGTTCAATCCAAAATGGTCACTACATTTCCGAAAAGTAGTTATAGGCCCAAAACGGACACCGTGTGCAAAAGTTAAGCTCAATTCTTCGAACGCGGACAATCTAAATATGCAAGCGCTCGTTCTTCAAAAAAAATGCCCAAAATCCCTCGTACGTCATGGTAAAGCAGTGAGTTCAATCCAAAATGGTCGCTACATTTCTAAAAAGAATTTATGGACCCAAAACGAACACCGTGTGCAAAAGTTAAGCTCAATTCTTTGAACGCCGACAATCCAAATATGCAAGTGCTTGTTCTTCGAAAAAAATGCCCGAAATCCCTCATGTGTCACAGTAAAGCTATGAGTTCAATCCAAAATGGTCGCTACATTTTCGAAAAGTACTTATGAGCCCAGAACGGATACCCTGTGCAAAAGTTTCGCTCAATTCTTCGAACACCAAGAATCTAACTATGCAAGTGCTCGTTCTTCGAGAAACAAATGATCAAAATCCCTCTTATGTCACGATGATGCCATAAGTTCAATCCAAAACGGTCGCTACATTTTCGAAAAGTACTTATAGGCCTAAAACGAAAACCGTGTGCAAAAGTTACGCTAAATTCTTCGAACGTCAAGAATGCAAATATGCAAGTGCTCATTGTTCAAAAAACAAATGGTCAAAATCCCTCTTGCGTCATGATGATGTCGTGAGTTTAATCCAAAACGATTGTTACATTTACAAAAATTACTTTCAGGCCCAAAACGAAAACCGTGTGCAAAAGTTACACTCAATTCTTCGAATGCCGACACTCAAAATATGCAAGAGCTCGTTCTTCAAAAAATGAAAACCAGAAAACCCTCATATGTCACGGAAAAGGGGTGAGTTCAATCCAAAATGGTCACTATATTTCTGAAAAGTACTTATGGGCCCAAAACGGACACCGTGTGCAAAAGTTACGCTCAATTCTTCGAACGCCGACAATCTAATTATGCAAGTGCTTGTTCTTCGAAAAACAAATGGTTGAAATCCCTCTTACGTCATGACGATGCCTTGTGTTCAATCCAAAACAGTCGCTACATTTTCAAAAAGTATTTATGGGCCCAAAATGGACACCGTGTGCAAAAGTTACACTCAATTCTTCGAACGCCGACAATCCAAATATGCAAGTCCTAGTTCTTCAAAAAAATGGTCGACATCCCTCTTACATCACAATGATGTGTGAGTTCAATTCAAAACGGTTGCTACATTTTCGAAAAGTACATATGGGCCCAAAACGAAAATCGTGTGCAAAAGTTACGCTCAATTCTTCGAACGTCGACAATCCAAATATGAAGTGCTCGTTCTTCAAAAAACAAACGGCCAAAATCCCTCTTACGTCATGACGATGCCGTAAGTTCAATCCAAAACGGTCGCTACATTTTCGAAAAGTACTTATGGGCCCAAAACGGAATCGTGTGCAAAAGTTACGCACAATTCTTCGAACGTCGACAATCCAAATAAGCAAGTGCTCATTCTTCTAAAAACAAACAGCTGAAATCCCTCTTATGTCATGACGATGCAGTGAGTTTAATCCAAAATGGTCCCTAAAATTAAGAAAAGTACATATGGGACCAAAACGAAAATCGTGTGCAAACGTTACGTTCAATTCTTCAAATGCCGACAATCCAAATACTTTGAAAAACAAACACCCGAAAACCCTCATACGTCATGAAAAAGTGGTGAGTTCAATCCAAAACGGTCGCTACATTTTCGAAAGGTACTTATGGGCCCAAAACGATCACCATGTGCAAAAGTTGTGCTCAATTCTTCGAACGTCGACAATCCAAATGAGCAAGTGCTTTCTTCTAAAAACAAACGGTCGAAATCCCTCTTACGTCATGATGATGTCGTGAGTTCAATCCAAAATGGTCGCTGCATTTTTGAAAAGTACTTATGGGCCTAGAACGGACACTGTGTGCATAAGTTGCGCTCAATTCTTCGAACGCCGACAATCCAACTATGCAAGTGCTCATTCTTCGAAAAACATATAGTCAAAATCCCTCTTAAGCCACGATGATATCATGAGTTCAATCCAAAACGGTCGCTACATTTTCGAAAAGTGCTTATGGGCCCAAAACGAACACCGCGTACAAAAGTCACCCTTAATTCTTCGAACGCCGACAATCCAAATATGCAAGTGCTCATTCTTTGAAAAAAGCCCGAAATCCCTCATACGTCACGATAAAGCTATGAGTTCAATCCAAAACTGTCGCTACATTTTCAAAAAGTACTTATGGGCCCAAAACGGACGCCGAGTGCAAAAGTTAAGCTCAATTCTTCGAATGCCGACAATCCAAATTTGCAAGTGCTCGTTCTTCAAAAAACAAATGGCCAAAATCCCTCTTACGTCACGATGATGCTATGAGTTCAATCCAAAACGATCGCTACATTTTCGAATAGTACTTATGGGCCTAAAACAGAATCGTGTGCAAAAGTTACGCACAATTCTTCGAATGTTGACAATCCAAATAGGCAAGTGCTCGTTATTCTAAAAATAAACAACTGAAATCCCTTTTATGTCATGATGATGCCGTGAGTTTAATCCAAAACGTTCCCTAAATTTACGAAAAGTACATATGGGCCCAAAACAAAAATCGTGCGCAAAAGTTACGCTCAATTCTTCGAATGCCGACAATCCAAATATGCAAGTGCTTGTTCTTCAAAAAACAAACACCCAAAAACCCTCATACGTCATGGAAAAGTGGTGAGTTCAATCCAAAGCAGTCGCTACATTTTTGAAAAGTACTTATGGTCCCAAAACGGACATCGTGTGCAAAAGTTACGCTCGATTCTTCGAATGCCGACAATCCAAATAAGCAAGTGCTCATTCTTCTAAAAATAAACGGCTGAAATCCCTCTTACGTCACGATGATGCCATGAGTTCAATCCCGCTACATTTGCGAAAAGTACTTATGGACCTAGAACGGACACCGTGTACATAAGTTTCGCTCAATTCTTCGAACGCCGATAATCCAACTATGCAAGTGCTCATTCTTCAAAAAACATACAGTCAAAATCCCTCTTCTGTCACGATGATGTCGTGAGTGGTCGCTACATTTTTGAAAAGTACTTATGGGCCCAAAACGAACACCGTGTACAAAAGTCATGCTGAATTCTTTGAACGCCGACAATCCAAATATGCAAGTGCTCATTCTTCGAAAAATGCTCGAAATCCCTCATAAATCACGGTAAAGCTGTGAGTTCAATCCAAAAGTGTCGCTACATTTTCGAAAAGTACTTATGGGCCCAAAACGAACACCATGTAGAAAAGTTAAGCTCAATTCTTCGAACACTGACAATCCAAATATGCAAGTGCTCGTTCTTCAGAAAAAAATGCCCGAAATCCCTCATACATCATGGCAAAGCTATGAGTTCAGTACGAAACGGTCGCTACATTTTCGAAAAGTACTTATGGGCCCAGAACGGACACCATGTGAAAAAGTTGCGCTCAATTCTTCGAACGCCGACAATCCGACTATGCAAGTATGCATTCTTTGAAAAACAAATGGTCAATATCCCTCCTACATCACGACAATGTCATGAGTTCAATCCAAAACGGTCTCTACATTTTCGAAAAGTACTTATGGGCCCAAAATGGACACCGTGTGCAAAAGTTACGCTCAATTCTTCGAACACGAACAATCCAAATATGCAAGTGCTCGTTCTTCGAAAAACAAATGGTCGATATCCCTCTTACATCATGATGATGCATGAGTTCAACCCAAAATGGTCGGTAAATTTTCGAAAAGTACTTATGGGCCCAAAACGGAAATCGTGTGCAAAAGTTATGCTCAATTCTTCGAACATCGTACAATCCAAATATGCAAATGCTCGTTCTTCAAAAAATAAACCTCCGAAATCCCTATTACATCACTATGATGCCATGAGTTCAATCCAAAACGGTCGCTACATTTTTGAAAAGTACTTATGGGCCCAAAACAGAAACTGTGCGTAAAAGTAACGCTCAATTCTTCGAACGCCGAGAATCCAAATAAGCAAGTGTTCATTCTTCTAAAAACAAATGGCTGAAATCCCTCTTACGTCACGAAAATGTCGTGAGTTCAATCTGAAACGGTCGCTACATTTTCGAAAAGTACTTATGGGCCCAAAGAACACCGTGTGGAAAAGTTACGCTCAATTCTTCGAACGCCAAATATGAAAGTGCTCGTTCTTCAAAAAAAAATGCCTGAAATCCCTCATACGTCACGGTAAAGCTGTGAGTTCAATCCAAAACTATCGTAACATTTCCGAAAAGTACTTATGGGTGCAAAACGGACACCGTGTGCAAAAGTTAAGCTCAATTCTTCGAACTCCGACAATCAAAATGTGCAAGTGCTCGTTCTTCGAAAAATGTCCAAAATCCCTCATACGTCACGGCAAAGTAGTGAGTTCAATCCAAAATGGTCGGTACTTTTTCGAAAAGTACTCATGGGCCCAAAACGGACACCGTGTGCAAAAGTTGCGCTCAATTCTTCTAACACTGACAATCCAAATACGCAAATGCTCGTTCTTCAAAAAAAAAATGGCCAAAATCCCTCTTACGTCACGACAATGTCGGGAGTTTAATCCAAAATGGTCGCTACATTTACGAAATATACTTATGGGCCCAAAACGGAAATCGTGTGCAAAAGTTATGCTCAATTCTTCGAACGTCGACAATCCAAAAAAGCAAGTGCTCGTTCTTCTAAAAACAAATTGTCGAAATCTCTCTTACATCGCGACGATGTCGTGAGTTCAATCCAAAATGGTCGCTACATTTTTGAAAAGTACTTATGGGCCCAAAACGAAAACCGTGTGCAAAAGTTATGCTTAATTCTTCGAACGTCGACAATCCAAATATGCAAGTGCTCGTTCTTTGAAAAAAATGCCTGAAATCCCTCATACATCATGGCAAAGCTGTTAGTTCAATCCAAAACGATCGCTACATTTTCAAAAAGTACATATGGGCCCAGAACGGACACCGTGTGTAAAAGTTACGCTCAATTCTTTGAACGCCGACAATCCAACTATGGAAGTGCTCGTTCTTCGAAAAACAAACAGTCAAAATCCCTCTTACGTCATGATGATGCCGTGAGTTCAATCCAAAACAGTCCCTACATTTTCGAAAAGTACTTATGGGCCCAAAACAGAAACCGTGTGTAAAAGTAACGCTCAATTCTTCAAACACCGACAATCCAAATAAGCAAGTGCTCGTTCTTCTAAAAATAAATGGCCGAAATCCCTCTTACATCACGACGATGTCGTGAGTTCAATCCAAAATGGTCGTCACATTTCCGAAAAGTACTTATGGGCCTAAAACGAAAATCGTGTGCAAAAGTTACGATCAATCCTTCGAACGTCGATAGTCCAAATATGCAAGTACTCGTTCTTCAAAAAACAAATGGCCAAAATCCCTCTTACGTTGCGATGATACCATGAGTTCAATCCAAAATGATCGCTACATTTTCGAAAAGTACTTATGGGCCCAGAACGGACACCGTGTGCAAAAGTTGCTCCCAATTCTTCGAACGCCGACAATCCAAATATGCAAGTGCTCGTTCTTCAATAGACAAATGGCCAAAATCCCTCTTACATCATAACGATGCCATGAGTTCAATTCAAAATGGTCGCTACATTTCCAAAAAGTACTTATGGGCCCAAAACGAAAATCGTGTGCAAAAGTTTCTCTCAATTCTTCGAACGTTGACAATCTAAATATGCACATGCTCGTTCTTGAAAAAAATTCCCGAAATCTCTCATATGTCATGGAAAAGCTGTGAATTCAAAACAAAACAGTAGCTACATATCAGAAAAGTACTTATGGGCCCAGAACAGACATAGTGTGCAAAAGTTGCGCTCAATTCTTCGAACACCGACAATCCAACTATGCAAGTGCTCGTTCTTCATCAACAAATGGTCAAAATCCCTCTTACATCACGACGATGCTATGATTTCAATCCAAAATGGTCGCTACATTTTCGAAAAATACTTATGGGTCCAAAATGAAAATCGTGTCCAAAAGTTACGTTCAATTCTTCGAACGCCGACAATCCAAATATGCAAGTGCTCGTTCTTCGAAAGAAAAATGACCAAAATCCTTCTTACATCACGACAATGTCGTGAGTTCAATCCAAAACGATCGCTACATTTTCGAAAAGTACTTATGGGCCCAAAACAGAAACTGTGTGCAAAAGTTGCTCTCAATTCTTCGAACGCCGAAAATCGAAATATGCACGTGCTCGTTCTTCAAAAAAATTCTTGAAATCTCTCATACATCATGGAAAAGCTGTGAATTCAAAACAAAACGGTCGCTACATATTAGAAAAATACTTATGGGCCCAGAACAGACACCGTGTGCAAAAGTTGCGCTCAATTCTTCGAACGCCGACAATCCAACTATGCAAGTGCACGTTCTTCAAAACAAATGGTTGAAATCCCTCTTACATCATGATGATGCTGGTAGTTCAATCCAAAATGGTCGCTACATTTTCAAAAAATACTTATGGGCCCAAAACGAAAACCGTGTGCAAAAGTTACGTTCAATTCTTCGAACGCTGACAATCCAAATATGCAAGTGCTCATTCTTCGAAAGAAAAATGACCAAAATCCTTCTTACATCGTGACGATGCCATGAGTTCAATCCAAAAAGACCGCTACATTTTCAAAAAGTACTTATGTGCCCAAAACAGAAATCGTGTGTAAAAGTTACACTCAATTCTTCAAACGCCGACAATCTAAATATGCAAGTTCTCGTTCTTCCAAAAAAAATGCCAGAAATCCCTCATACGTCATGGTAAAGCTGTGAGTTCAATCCAAAATAGTCACTACATTTCTGAAAAGTATTAATGGGCCCAAATCGGACACCGTGTGCAAAAGTTACGCTCAATTCTTCGAACGCCGACAATCTAAATATGTAAATGCTCATTTTTAAAAAAACAAACGGTCGAAATTGCTCTTACATCATGACGGTGCCGTGATTTCAATCCAAAACGATCGTTACATTTTCGAAAAGTACTTAAAGACCCAAAACGGACACCGTGTGCAAAAGTTACGCTCAATCCTTCGAACGCCGACAATCCAAATATGCAAGTGCTAGTTCTTCAAAAAACAAATGATCGAAATTCTTCTTACGTCACGACGATGCCATGAGTTCAATCAAACATGGTTACTACATTTTTGGAAAGTACTTATGGGCCCAAAACGAACACCGTGTGGAAAAGTTACACTCCATTCTTCGAACGCCGACAATCCAATTATGCAAGTGCTCATTCTTCAAAATAAAAATGCCCAAAATCCCTCATACATCACGGCAAAGCGGCGAGTTCAATCTAAAATGGTCGCTACATTTTTGAAAGGTACTTATAGGCCCAAAACGGGCACCGTGTGCAAAAGTTACGCTCAATTCTTCGAACGCCGACAATCCAAATATGCAAGTGCTCGTTCATCGAAAAACAAATGGTCAAAATCCCTTTTACATCACGATGATACGTGAGTTCAATCCAAAATAGTCACCACATTTTCGAAAAGTACTTATGGGCTAAAAACAAAAATCGTGTGCAAAAGTTACGCTCAATTCTTCGAATGCCGACAATCCAAATATGCAAGTGCTCGTTCTTCAAAAAAAAAGCGGCCAAAATCCCTCTTACATCACAATGATGCTGTTAGTTCAATCCAAAACGGTCGCGACATTTTCGAAAAGTACTTATGTACCCAAAATGAAAATCGTGTACAAAAGTTACACTCAATTCTTCGAACGCAGACAATAAAAATATGCTAGTGCTCGTTCTTTGAAATAAAAATGCCAGAAAGCCCTCATACGTCACGAAAAACCAGTGAGTTCAATCCAAAACGATCGCTACATTTTCGAAAAGTACTTATGGGCCCAGAACGGACACTGTGTGCAAAAGTTGCTCTCAATTCTTCGAACGCCGACAATACAAATATGCAAGTGCTCGTTCTTCAAAAATCAAATGGTCGAAATCCCTCTGACTTCATGACGATGTCGTGATTTCAATCCAAAATGGTCGCTACATTTTCGAAAAGTACTTATGGGCCCAAAGCGAACATCGTGTGCAAAAGTTACGCTCAATTCTTCGATTGCTGACAATCCAAATATGCAAGTGCTCGTTCTTCAAACAAAAGGCCGAAATCCCTCTTACATCACGACGATGCTGTGAGTTCAATCCAAAACAGTCGCTACATATTCGAAAAGTACTTATGGGCCCAAAACGAAAACTGTGTGCAAAAGTTACGCTCAATTCTTCGAACGCCAACAATCCAAATATACAAGTGCTCGTTCATAAAAAAAATGCCCAAAATCCCTCATACGTCATGGAAAAGCTGTGAATTCAATCCAAAACGGTCGCTACATATCAGAAAAGTACTTATGGGTCCAGAGCCGACACCGTGTGCAAAAGTTGCGCTCAATTCTTCGAACGCCGACAATCCAAATATGCAAGTGCTCATTCTTCAAAAAACAAACGACCAAAATTCTTCTTATGTCATGACGATGCCGTGAGTTCAATCCAACACGGCCGCTACATTTTCAAAAAGTACATATGGGCCCAAAACGAAAACTGTGTGCAAAAATTACGTTCAATTCTTCGAACGCCGACAATCCAAATATACAAGTGCTCGTTCTTCGAAAGAAAAATGACCAAAATCCTTCTTACATCATGACGATGCCGTAAGTTCAATCCAAAACGATCGCTACATTTTCGAAAAGTACTTATGGGTCCAAAACGAAAACCGTGTGCAAAAGTTACGCTCAATTCTTCAAACGCCAACAATCCAAATATGCAAGTGCTCGTTCTTCCAAAAAAAATGCCCGAAATCCCTCAGACATCACAGTAAAGCTGTGCGTTCAATCCAAAATGGTCGCTACATTTTCGAAAAGTACTTATGGGCCCAAATCGGATACCGTGTGCAAAAGTTACGCTCAATTCTTCAAACGTCGACAATCCAAATATGCAAATGCTCATTTTCAAAAAAAATTGGCCAAAATCCCTCTTACATCATGACGGTGCCGTGATTTCAATCCAAAACGATAACTACATTTTCGAAAAGTACTTATGGACCCAAAACGAACACCGTGTGGAAAAGTTACGCTCAATTCTTCGAACGTCGACAATCCAAATATGCAAGTGCTCGCTCTACGAAAAAAAATGCCCGAAATCCCTCATACGTCATGGCAAAGCTGTGAATTCAATTCAAAAGGGTCGCTACATATCCCAAAAGTACTTATGGGCCCAGAACGGACACCGTGTGTAAAAGTTGCGCTCAATTCTTCGAACGTCGACAATCAAACTATGCAAGTGCACATTCTTCAAAAACAAATGGTCGAAATCCCTCTTACGTCATGATGATGTCATGAGTTCAATCCAAAATGGTCGCTACATTTCTGAAAAGTACCTAAGGGCCCAAAACAAACACCGTGTGCAAAAGTTATGCTCAATTCTTCGAACGCCTACAATCCAAATATGCAAGTGCTCGTTCTTCAAAAAACAAATGGCCGAAATCCCTCTTACGTCATGACGATGCCGTGAGTTCAATCCAAAATGGTCGCTACATTTTTGAAAAGTACTTATGGGCCAAAAATGAAAATCGTGTGCAAAAGTTACGCTTTCGAACGCCGACAATCCAAATATGTAAGTGCTCGTTCTTAAATAAAATGCCTGAAATCCCTCATACGTCATGGAAAAGCTATGAATTCAATCCAAAACGGTCGCTACATATTCGGAAAGTACTTATGGGCCCAGAACGGACACCGTGTGTAAAAGCTGCGCTCAATTCATCGAATGCCAACAATCCAACTATGCAAGTGCTCGTTCTTCAAAAAAAAAAGGGTCAAAATCCCTCTTACGTCATGACGATGTAGTGAGTTCAATCCAAAATGGCCGCTACATTTTCGAAAATTACTTATGGGTCCAAAACGAAAACCGTGTGCAAAAGTTACACTCAATTCTTCGAACATTGACAATCCAATTATGCAAGTGCTCATTCTTCGAAAGAAAAATGGTCAAAATCACTCTTACATCATGACGATGCCATGAGTTCAGTCCAAAACGGTCGCTACATTTTTGAAAAGTACTTATGGGCCCAGAACGGATACCGTGTACAAATGTTGCGCTCAATTCTTCAAACACTGACAATCCAACCATGCAAGTGCTCGTTCTTCAGAAAAAAATGGTCGAAATCCCTCTTATGTCATGACAATGTAGTGAGTTCAATCCAAAACGGTCGTTACATTTTCGAAAAGTACTTATGGGCCCAAAATGGAAACAGTGTGCAAAAGTTACGCTCAATTCTTTGAACGCCGACAATCCAAAAATGCAAGTGCTCATTCTTCGAAAGAAAAATGGCCAAAATCCCTCTTACGTCACGACGATGCCATGAGTTCAATCCAAAACGGTCGCTGTATTTCCGAAAAGTACTTATGTACCTAAGACGAAAATCGTATGCAAAAGTTACGCTCAATTCTTCGAACGCCGACAGTCCAAATATGTAAGTGCTCGTTCTTCATAAAACAAACGGTCGAATCCCTCTTACATCACGACGATGCCATGAGTTCATCCAAAATGATCGCTACATTTCCGAAAAGTAGTTATGGGTCCAAAACGGAAACCATGTGCAAAAGTTAAGCTCTCAATTCTTCGAACGCCGACAATCCAAATATGCAAGTGCTCGTTCTTCAAAAAAAAAGACCTAAATCCCTCCTACATCACGATAAAGCTATGAGTTCAATCTAAAATAGTCGCTACATTTTCGAAAACTATTTATGAGCCCAAATCGGACACCGTGTGCAAAAGTTACGCTCAATTCTTCGGACGCCGACAATCTAACTATGTAAATGCTCGTTCTTCAAAAAAAATGGTCGAAATCCCTCTTACATCATGACGGTGCCGTGAGTTCAATCCAAAACAGTCGCTACATTTTCGAACAGTACTTATGGGCCCAAAACGGACACCGTGTGAAAAAATTATGCACAATTCTTCAAACGTCGACAATCCAAATATGCAAGTGCTCGTTCTTAAAAAAACACCCAAAATCCCTCATACGTTATGGGAAAGCTATGAATTCAATCCAAAATAGTTGGTACATATCCGAAACTTACTTATGGGCCCAGAACGGACACCGTGTGCAAAAGTTGCGCTCAATTCTTCGAACGTCGACAATCTAACTATGCAAGTGCTCGTTCTTCAAAAACAAATGGTTGAAATCCCTCTTACGTCATGATGATGTCGTGAGTTCAATCCAAAACGGTCGCTACATTTTCAAAAAGTACTTATGGGCCCAAAGCGAATACCGTGTGCAAAAGTTACGCTCAACTCTACGAATGCTGACAATCCAAATATGCAAGTGCTCTTTCTTAAAAAAACAAAAGGCTGAAATCTCTCTTACGTCACGACGATGCTGTGAGTTCAATCCAAAATGGTCGTTACATCTTCAAAAAGTACTTATGGACCTAAAACGAAAACCGTGTGCAAAATTACGCTCAATTCTTCGAACGCCGACAATCCAAATATGCAAGTGCTCGTTCTTCATAAAAATGCCTGAAATCCCTCATACGTCATGTAAAAGCTGTGAATTCAATCCAAAATGGTCGATACATATCAGAAAAGTACTATGAGCCCAAAACAGACACCGAGTGCAAAAGTTATGCTCGATTCTTCGAACGCCAACAATCTAACTACGCAAGTGCTTATTCTTCAAAAACAAATGATCGAAATCCCTCTTACGTCGTGAAGATGTCATGAGTTCAATCCAAAACGGTCGCTACATTTTTGAAAAGTACTTATGGGCCCAAAGCGAACACTGTGTGCAAAAGTTATGCTCAATTCTTCGAACGCCGACAATCCAAATATGAAAGTGCTCGTTCTTCAAAAAATAAATGGCCAAAATCCTTGTTACGTCACTATGATGCTGTGAGTTCAATCGAAAGCGGTTGCTACATTTTCGAAAAGTACTTATGGACCAAAAACGAAAATTGTGTGCAAAAGTTACGCTCAATTCTTCGAACACCGACAATCCAAATATGTGAGTGCTCGTTCTTCGAAAAAAATGCCCAAAATCCCTCATACGTCATGTAAAAGCTGTGAATTCAATCCAAAATGGTCGCTACATATCAAAAAAGTACTTATGGGTCCAGAACAGACACCGTGTGCAAAAGTTGCACTCAATTCTTCGAACACCGATAATCCAACTATGCAAGTGCTCATTCTTCAAAAACAAATGGTCAAAATCCCTCTTACGTCATGATGATGCCGTGAGTTCAATCCAAAATGCTCGCTACATTTTCGGAAAGTACTTTTGAGCCCAAAACAAAAATCGTGTGCAAAGGTTACGTTCAATTCTTCGAACGCCAACAATTCAAATATGCAAGTGCTCGTTCTTCGAAAGAAAAATGGCTGAAATCCTTCTTACATCAAGACGAGGCCATGAGTTCAATCCAAAATGGTCACTACATTTTCAAAAAGAACTTATGGGTCCAAAATGGAAATCGTGTGGAAAAGTTACGCTCAATTCTTCGAACGCCGACAATCCAACTATGCAAGTGCTCGTTCTTCCAAAAAAATTGCCCAAAATCTCTCATACGTCACGATAAAACTATGAGTTCAATCCAAAACAGTCGCTACATTTTCGAAAAGTACTTATGGGCCCAAATTGGACACCGTGTGCAAACGTTACGCTCAATTCTTTGAACTCCGACAATCTAAATATGTAACTGCTCGTTCTTCAAAAAACAAACAGTCGAAATCCCTCATACATCATGACGGTGCCGTGAGTTCAATCCAAAACGTTCGCTACACTTTCGAAAACTACTTATGGGCCCAAAATGGAAACCGTGTGCAAAAGTTACGCTCAATTCTTAGAGCGTTTGAAAAACAAACGACCAAAATCCCTCTTATGTCACGATGATGCCGTGAGTTCAATCCAAAACAGTCGCTACATTTCCAAAAAGTACTTATGGGTCCAAAACGAAAATCATGTGCAAAAGTTAAGCTCAATTCTTCGAACACCGACAATCCAAATATGCAAGTGCTCGTTCTTCAAAAGAAAAATGGCCAAAATCCCTCTTATGTCACGACGATGTAATGAGTTCAATCCAAAACGGTCGCTACATTTTCAAAAAGTACTTGGGGGCCCAAAACGGAAATCGTGTGCAAAAGTTACGCTCAATTCTTCGAACGTCGACAATCCAACTATGCAAGTGCTCGTTCCTCTGAAAAAATGCCTGAAATCCCTCATACGTCACGGTAAAGCTGTGAATTCAATCCAAAACAGTCGCTACAATTTCGAAAAGTACTTATGGGCCCAAATCGGACATCGGGTACAAAAGTTACGCTCAATTCTTCGAACGCCGACAATCCAAATATGCAAATGCTCATTCTTCAAAAAACAAACGGCTGAAATCCCACTTACATCATGACGGTGCCGTGAGTTTAATCTAAAAAGGTCACTGCATTTTCGAAAAGTACTTTTTGGCCCAAAACGAAAATCGTGTGCAGAAGTTACGCTCAATTCTTAGAATGCCGACAATCCAAATATGGAAGGGCTCGTTCTTCAAAAAACAAATGGCTAAAATCCCTCTTACGTCACGACGATCCCATGAGTTCAATCCAAAATGGTCGCTACATTTTCGAAAAGTACTTATGGGCCCAAAACGAAAATCGTGTGCAAAAGTTACGCTCAATTCTTCGAACGCCGACAATCCAAATATGCAAGTGCTCGTTCTTCGAAAGAAAAATGGCTGAAATCCCTCTCATGTCACAACGATGTCATGAGTTCAATCCAAAATGGTCGCTATATTTTCAAAAAGTACTTATGGGCCTAAAACGGAAACCGTGTGCAAAAGTTACACTAAATTCTTCGAACGCCGATAATCCAAATATGCAAGTTCAATTCTTCAAAAAAAATGCTCGAAATCCCTCATAAGTCACGGCAAAGTTATGAATTCAATCCACAATGGTCACTACATATCCGAAAAGTACTTATGGGCCCAGAACGGACACCATGTGCAAAAGTTGTACTCAATTCTTCGAACGCCGACAATCCAACTATGCAAATGCTCATTCTTCAAAAACAAATGGTCGAAATCCCCTTACGTCATGACAATGTAGTGAGGTCAATCCAAAATGGTCGCTACATTTCCAGAAAGTACTTATGCGCCCAAAATAGAAACCGTGTACAAAAGTTACGCTCAATTCATCGAACGTCGACAATCCAAATATGCAAGTGCTAGTTCTTCGAAAGAAAAATGGCCAAAATCCCTCTTATGCCACGATGATGCCATGAGTTCAATCCAAAATGATCGCTAAATTTTCGAAAAGTACTTATGGGCCCAAAACGGACACCGTGTGTAAAAGTTAATCTCAATTCTTCGAACGTTGACAATCGAAATATGCAATTGCTCATTCTTCAAAAAAAAAAAGGCCTGAAATCCTTCATACATCACGGCAAAGTGGTGAGTTCAATCCAAAATAGTCGCTACATTTACAAAAAGTACTTATGGGCCCAGAATCGACACTGTGTGTAAAAGTTACTCTCAATTCTTCGAACGCCGACAATCCAAATATGCAAGTGCACATTCTTCGAAAAACAAACAGATGAAATACCTCTTACGTGACGACGATATCGTGAGTTCAATCCAAAATGGTCGCTACATTTTCGAAAAGTACTTATGGGCCCAGAACCAACACCGTGTTCAAAAGTTGCTCTCAATTTTTCGAACGTCGACAATCCAAATATGCAAGTGCTCGTTCTTCAAAAAACAAATGGTCCAAATCCCTCTTACATCATGGCGATGCGTGAGTTCAATCCAAAATGGTCGCTACATTTTCGAAAAGTACTTATGAGCCCAAAACTGAAATCGTGTGCAATAGTTCCGCTCAATTCTTCGAATGCCGACAATCCAAATATGCAAGTGCTCATTCTTCAAAAAACAAATGGTTGAAATCCCTCTTATGTCATGACGATGCCGTGAGTTCAATCCAAAACGGTCGCTACATTTTTGAAAAGTACTTATGTGCCCAAAACGAAAACCGTGTGCAAAAGTTACGCTTAATTCTTCGAACGTCGACATTCCAAATATGCAAGTGCTCGTTCTTTGAAAGAAAAATGCCCAAAATCCCTCATATGTCATGGGGAAGCGATGAGTTCAATCCGAAACGGTCGCTACATTTTTGAAAAGTACTTATGGGCCCAGAACCGACACTGTGTGTAAAAGTTGCTCTCAATTCTTCGAACACCGACAATCCAAATATGCAAGTGCTCGTTCTTCAAAAAACAAATGGTCAAAATACCTCTTACGTGACGACGATGTCGTGAGTTCAATCCAAAATGGTCGCTACATTTTCGAAAAGTACTTATGGGCCCAGAACCAACACCGTGTTCAAAAGTTGCTCTCAATTTTTCGAACGTCGACAATCCAAATATGCAAGTGCTCATTCTTCAAAAATCAAATGGTCCAAATCCCTCTTACATCATGATGATGCGTGAGTTCAATCCAAAATGGTCGTTACATTTTCGAAAAGTACTTATGAGCCAAAAACGAAAATCGTGTGCAAAAGTTCCGCTCAATTCTTCGAATGCTGACAATCCAAATATGCAAGTGCTCATTCTTCAAAAAAAAATGGCTGAAATCCCTCTTATGTCATGACGATGCCGTGAGTTCAATCCAAAACGGTCGCTACATTTTCGAAAAGTACTTATGTGCCCAAAACGAAAACCGTGTGCAAAAGTTACGCTTAATTCTTCGAACGCCGACATTCCAAATATGCAAGTGCTCGTTCTTTGAAAGAAAAATGCCCAAAATCCCTCATACGTCATGGGAAAGCGATGAGTTCAATCCGAAACGATCGCTACATTTTTGAAAAGTACTTATGGGCCCAGAATCGACACTGTGTGTAAAAGTTGCTCTCAATTCTTCGAACACCGACAATCCAAATATGCAAGTGCTCGTTCTTCAAAAAACAAATGGTCGAAATCCCTCTTACGTCACGACGATGTCGTGAGTTCAATCCAAAATGGTCGCTACATTTCCAAAAAGTACTTATGGGCCCAAAACGAACACCGTGTGCAAAAGTTGCGCTCCATTCTTCGAACGCCAACAATCCAATTATGCAAGTGCTCGTTCTTCGAAAGAAAAGCACCCAAAATCCCTCATACATCATGGTAGAGTAGTGAGTTCAATCCAAAACAGTCGTTACATTTTTGAAAAGTAGTGATGGGCCCAGAACCGACACCGTGTGCAAAAGTTGCTCTCAATTCTTCGAATGTCGACAATCCAAATAAGCAAGTACTCGTTCTTCGAAAAACAAATGGTCCAAATCCCTCTTTCATCATGACGATGTGTGAGTTCAATCCAAAATGGTCACGACATTTTCGAAAAGTACTTATGGGCCCAAAACGGAAACCATGTGCGAAAGTTACTCTCAATTCTTTGAATGCGGACAATCCAAAAATGCAAGTGCTCGTTCTTTAAAAAACAAATGGCCGAAATCCCTCGTACGTCACGATGATGCCGTGAGTTTAATCCAAAATGGTCGCTACATTTACGAAAAGTACTTATGGGCCCAAAACGGAAATCGTCTGCAAAAGTTACGCTCAATTCTTCGAATACCGACAATCCAAATATGCAAGTGCTCATTCTTCGAAAAACAAATGCCCGAAATCCCTCATACATCATGAAAAAGTGGTGAGTTCAATCCAAAATGGTTGCTACATTTTCTAAAAGTACTTATAAGCCCAAAACTGACACCGTGTGCAAAAGTTGCGCTCAATTCTTCGAATGCCGACAATGCAAATATGCAAGTGATCGTTCATCGAAAAAAATGGTCGAAATCCCTCTAATATCACAACGATGCTATGAGTTCAATCAAAAATGGTCGCTACATTTCTGAAAAGTACTTATGGGCCCAAAACAAAAATTGTGTGCAAAAGTTACGCTCAATTCTTCGAATGCCGACAATCCAAATATGCAAGTGCTCGTTCTTCGAAAAATGCCTGAAATCCCTCATACATCACGGTAAAGCTCTAAGTTCAATCAAAAATTGTCGCTACATTTTCGAAAAGTACTTATGGGCCCAAAACGGACACCGTACGCAAAAGTTACGCTCAATTCTTTGAACGCCGACAATCCAAATATACAAATGCTCGTTTTTCATAAAAAAAATGATTGAAATCCCTCTTACGTCACGATGGTGCCATGAGTTCAATCCAAAACGATCGCTACATTTTCGAAAAATACTTTTGGGCCCAAAACAGACACCGTGTGCAAAAGTTATGCTCAATTCTTCGAACGCCAACAATCCAAATATGCAAGTGCTCATTCTTTAAAAAAATGCCCAAAATCCCTCATACGTCATGGCAAAGCTATGAATTTAATCCAAAACGATCGCTACGTATCCAAAAAGTACTTATGGGCCCAGAACGGACACTGTGTGCAAAAGTTGCGCTCAATTCTTCGAACGTCGACAATCCAACTATGCAAGTGCTCGTTCTTAAAAAAAATGGTCGAAATCTCTCTTACATCATGATGATATGGTGAGTTCAATCCAAAACGGTCGCTACATTTCCAAAAAGTACTTATGGGCCCAAAACTAAAACCATGTGCAAAAATTACGCCCAAGTCTTCGAACGCCGACAATCCAATTATGCAAATGCTCGTTCATCGAAAAACAAATGGTCAAAATCCCTCTAACGTCACAATGATGCCATGAGTTCAACCCAAAATGGTCGCCACATTTTCGAAAAGTACTTATGGGACCAAAACGGAAACCGTGTGCAAAAGTTACGCTCAATTCTTCGAACGCCGACAATCCAAATATGCAAGTGCTCGTTCTTTGAAAAAAAGCCCAAAATTGCTCATACGTTGCGGTAAAGCTCTAAGTTCAATCGAAAACTGTCGCTACATTTCCGAAAAGTATTTGTGGGCCCAAAATGGACACCGTAAGCAAAAGTTACGCTCAATTCTTCGATCGTCGACAATCCAAATATGCAAATGCTCATTTTTTAAAAAAAAATGGTCAAATCCCTCTTACGTCACGATTGTGCCATGACATCAATCCAAAACGGTTGCTACATTTCTGAAAAGTACTTATGGGGCCAAAATGGACAGCGTGTACAAAAGTTATGCTCAATTCTTTGAACTCCGACAATCCAAATATGCAAGTGCTCGATCTTTGAAAAAAATGCCTGAAATCCCTCATACGCCATGCTGTGAATTCAATCCAAAACGTTCGCTTCATATCTGAAAAGTACTTATGGGCCCAGAACGGACACCGTGTGCAAAAGTTACGCTCAATTCTTCGAACGCCGACAATCCAACTATGCAAGTGCTCGTTCTTCAAAAACAAATGGTCAAAATCCCTCTTACGTCATGATGATGCAGTGAGTTCAATCTAAAATGGTGGCTAGATTTCTAAAAAGTACTTATGGGCCCAAAACGAAAACCGTGTGAAAAAGTTATGCTCAATTCTTCGAACGCCAACAATCCAAATATGCAAGTGCTCGTTCTTTGAAAAAATGCCTGAAATCCCTCATACGTCACGGGAAAGCTGCGAATTCAATCCAAAACGGTTGCTTCATAATCGAAAAGTACTTATGGGCCCAGAACGGACATCGTGTGCAAAAGTTGCACTCAATTCTTCGAACGCCGACAATCCAACTATGCAAGTGCTCATTCTTCAAAAACAAACGATCAAAATCCCTCTTACGCCATGACGATGTTGTGAGTTCAATCCAAAATGGTCGCTACATTTTTGAAAAGTAACTATGGGCCCAAAACGAACACCGTGTGCAAAAGTTACGCTCAATTCTTCGAACGCCGACAATCCAAATATGCAAGTACTCGTTCATTGAAAAACAAACAGTCGAAATCCCTCTAATGTCACGACGATGCTATGAGTTCAATCCAAAATGGTCGCTACATTTCTAAAAAGTACTTACGGGCACAAAACGAAAACCGTGTGCAAAAGTTACACTCAATTCTTCTAACGCCGACAATCCAAATATGCAATCGCTCGTTCTTCGAAAAAAATGCCTGAAATCCCTCATACGTCGTGGTAAAGCTCTAAGTTCAATCGAAAATTGTCGTTACATTTTCAAAAAAAGTACTTATGGTCCCAAAACGGACACAGTACGCAAATGTTATGCTCAATTCTTCGAACGCCGACAATCCAAATATGCAAATGCTCATTTTTCAAAAAATAAATGGTTGAAATCCCTCTTACGTCACGATGGTGCCATGAGTTAAATCCAAAACGGTCGCTGCATTTTCGAAAAGTACTTTTGGGGCCAAAACAAACACCGTGTGCAAACGTTACGCTTAATTCATCGAACGCCAACAATCCAAATATGCAGGAGCTCATTCTTTAAAAAAATGCCTGAAATCCCTCATACGTCATGGCAAAGCTGTGAATTCAATCCAAAACGGTCGCTACGTATCGAAAAAGTACTTATGGGCCCAGAACGGACACCGTGTGCAAAGGTTGCGCTCAATTCTTCGAACGTCGATAATCCAACTATGCAAGTGCTCATTCTTAAAAAATGGTCGAAATCCCTCTTACGTCAAGACAATATAGTGAGTTCAATCCAAAACGGTCGCTATATTTTCAAAAAGTACTTATGGGCCCAAAACTAAAACCATGTGCAAAAGTTACGCCCAACTCTTCGAACGCCGACAATCTAATTATGCAAGTGCTCGTTCATCGAAAAACAAACGGTTGAAATCCCTCTAATGTCACGATGATGCCATGAGTTCAATCCAAAATGGTCGTTATATTTTCGAAAAGTTCTTATGGGACGAAAACGAAAACCGTGTGCAAAAGTTACGCTCAATTCTTCGAATTCCGACAATCCAATTGTGCAAGTGCTCGTTCTTCAAAAAAATGCCCAAAATCCCTCATACGTTGCGGTAAAGCTCTAAGTTCAATCGAAAATTGTCGCTACATTTTCGAAAAGTACTTGTGGGCCCAAAATGGACACCGTATGTAAAAGTTACACTCAATTCTTCGAACGCTGACAATCCAAACATGCAAATGCTCATTTTTCAAAAAAAAAGGGCTGAAATCCCTCTTACATCACGATGGTGCCATGACTTCAATCCAAAATGGTCGCTACATTTCTGAAAAGTGCTTATGGGCCCAAAACGGACAGCGTGTGCAAAAGTTATGCTCAATTCTTTGAACGCCGACAATCCAAATATGCAAGTGCTCGATCTTTGAAAAAAATGCCTGAAATCCCTCATACGTCATGGGAAAGCTGTGAATTCAATCCAAAACGGCCGCTTCATATCCGAAAAGTACTTATGGGCCCAGAACGGACACCGTGTGCAAAAGTTGTGCTCAATTTTTCGAACGCCGACAATCCAACTATGCAAGTGCTCGTTCTTCAAAAACAAATGGTCAAAATCCCTCTTACGTCATGATGATGCAGTGAGTTCAATCCAAAATGGTGCCTACATTTCTAAAAAGTACTTATGGGCCCAAAACGAAAATCGTGTGAAAAAGTTACGCTCAATTCTTCGAACGCTGACAATCCAAATATGCAAGTGCTCGTTCTTCAAAAAAATGCCCGAAATCCCTCATACGTCACGGTAAAGCTGCGAATTCAATTCAAAACGGTTGCTTCACATCCGAAAAGTACTTATGGGCCCAGAACGGACACCGTGTGCAAAAGTTGCGCTCAATTCTTCGAACACCGACAATCCAACTATGCAAGTGCTCGTTCTTCAAAAAAAATGGTCAAAATCCCTCTTACGCCATGACGATGTCATGAGTTCAATCCAAAATGGTCGCTACATTTTCGAAAAGTACTTATGGGCCCAAAATGGAAATCGTGTGCAAAAGTTGCGCTCAATTCTTCGAACGCCGACAATCCAAATATGCAAGTGCTTGTTCTTCGAAAGAAAAATGGTCAAAATCCCTCTTACGTCACAACGATACCATGAGTTTAGCCTAATATGGTCGCTATATTTTTGAAAAGTACTTATGGGCCCAAAACGAAAATCGCGTGCGAGAGTTACGCCCAATTCATTGAATGTCGACAGTCCAAATATGCAAGTACTCGTTCTTCAAAAAAATGCCTGAAATCCCTCATACATCGTGATAAAGCTCTAAGTTCAATCGAAAACTATTGCTACATTTCCAAAAGGCACTTATGGGCCCAAAACGGACACCATGTGCAAAAGTTATGCTCAATTCTTCGAACGCCGACAATTGAAATATGCAAATACTCGTTCTTCAAAAAATAAACACCCAAAATCCCTCTTACATCACGACGGTTTCGTGAGTTCAATCCAAAATGGTCGCTACATTTTCGAAAAGTACTATGGGCCCATAACCGACACCGTTTCCAAAAGTTACGCTCAATTCTTCGAACGCCGACAATCCAACTATGCAAGTACTCGTTCTTCAAAAAATAAATGGTCAAAATCCCTCTTACGTCATGACAATGCTGTGAGTTCAATAAAAACGGTCGCTACATTTTCGAAAAGTACTTATGGGCCCAAAATAGAAATCGTGTGCAAAAGTTACGCTCAATTCATCGAACGTTGACAATCCAAATATGTAAGTGCTCATTCTTTGAAAAAATGCCCGAAATCCCTCGTATGTCATGGCAAAGCAGTGAGTTCAATCCAAAACGGTCGCTACATTTTCGAAAATTACTTATGGGCCCAAAATGGAAATTGTGTGCAAAAGTTACAATCAATTCTTCGAACGTCGAGAATCCAAATATGCAAGTGCTCATTGTTCAAAAAATAAAATGGCCAAAATCCGTCTTACATCACGACGATGCCATGAGTTCAATCCAAAACGGTCGCTACATTTTCGAAAAGTACTTATGGGCCCAAAACGAACACCGTGTGTTAAAGTTACGCTCCATTCTTTGAACGCCGACAATCCAATTATGCAAGTGCTCGTTCTTCGATAGAAAAATGCCCGAAATCCCTCATACGTCATGGCAAGGTAGTGAGTTCAATCCAAAATGGTCGCTACATTTTCGAAAAGTTCGTATGGGCCCAAAACGGACACCGTGTGCTAAAGTTACACTCAACTCTTTGAACGCTAACAATCCAAATATGCTAGTGCTCATTCATTGGAAAACAAATGGTTGAAATCCCTCTTACATCACGGCGATTCGTTAGTTCAATCCAAAACGGTCGCTACATTTCTGAAAAATACTTATGGGCCCAAAACGAAAACCGTGTTCAAAAGTTACGCTCAATTCTTTGAACGACGACAATACAAATATGCAAGTGCTCGTTCTTCAAAAAATAAATGGTCGAAATCCCTCTTACATCATGATGATGTCGTGAGTTCAATCCAAAACGGTTGTTACATTACCGAAAAGTACTATTGTGCCCAAAACAAAAACCGTGTGCAAAAGTTACGCTTAATTCTTCGAACGTCGACAATCCAAATATGCAAGTGCTCGTCTTTCGAAAGAAAAGTGCCCAAAATCCCTCATATGTCACGACAAAGTGGTGAGTTCAATCCAAAATAGTCGCTACATTTTCAAAAAAGTACTTATGGGCCCAGAACGGACACCGAGTGCAAAAGTTGCTCTCAATTCTTCGAACGCCGGTAATCCAAATATGCAAGTGCGCATTCTTTGAAAAATAAGTTCAATCCAAAACGGTCGCTACATTTTCGAATAGTACTTATGGGCCCAAAACGAACACCGTGTGTAAAAGTTACACTCAATTCTTCGAACGCCGACAATCTAAATATACAAGTGCTCGTTCTTCGAAAAAAGATGACCAAAATCCCTCATAAGTTACGGTAAAGTTGTGAGTTCAATCCAAAACTATCGCTACATTTTCGAAAAGTACTTATGGGCCCAAAACGGTTACCGTGAGCAAAAGTTAAGCTTAATTCTTCGAACGTCGACAATTCAAATATGCAAGTGCTCGTTTTTTGAAAAAAATGCCCGAAATCCCTCATACGTCACAGCAAAGCTGTGAGTTCAATCCAAAACGGTCGCTACATTTTTGAAAAGTACTTATGGGCCCAGAACGGACACCGTGTGCAAAAGTTACGCTAAATTCTTCTAACGCAAACCATCCAACTATACCAGTGCTCATTCTTCAAAAAACAAATGGTCGAAATCCCTCTTACGTCATGACGATGTCTTGAGTTCAATCCAAAATGGACTCTACATTTTCGAAAAGTACTTATGGGCCCAAAACGGAAATTGCGTGCAAAAGTTACACTCAATTCTTTGAATGCCGATAAGCTCAATTATGCAAGTGCTTGTTCTTCTAAAAACAAATGGCCCAAATCCCTCTTACGTCCTGATGATGCCATGTGTTCAATCCAAAACGGTCGCTACATTTCCGAAAAGTACTTATGCACCGAAAACAAAAATCGTGAGCAAAAGTTAAGCTCAATTCTTCGAACGACGACAATCCAAACATGCAAGTGCTCGTTCTTCGAAAGAAAATCTCCCAAAATCCCTCATACATTACGTTAGAGGGTGAGTTAAATCCAAAATGGACACTACATTTTTGAAAAGTACTTATGGGCCCCGAACCGACACCGTGTGTAAAAGTTACTCTCAATTCTTCGAACGTCGACAATCCAAATATGCAAGTGCTCATTCTTCAAAAAACAAAAGGTCCAAATCCCTCTTACGTCACAATGATGCGTGAGTTCAATCCAAAACGGTCGCTACATTTCCAAAAAGTACTTATGGGCCCAAAACGGAAATCGTGTGCGAAAGTTACGCTCAATTCTTCGAACGCCGACAATCCTAATATGCAAGTGCTCGTTCTTCAAAAAACCAACGGCCAAAATCCCTCTTACGTCATGACAATGCCATGAGTTCAATCCAAAATGGTCGCTACATTTTCGAAAAGTACTTATGTGCCCAAAACGAAAAACGTGTGCAATAGTTACGCTCAATTCTTTGAACGTCGACAATCCAAATATGCAAGTGCTAGTTCTTCGAAAGAAAAGTGCCCAAAATCCCTCATACGTCATGGTAGAGTGGTGAGTTCAATCCAAAATGGTCGCTACATTTTTGAAAAGTATTTATGGGCCCAGAACCGACACCGTGCGCAAAAGTTGCTCTCAATTCTTCGAACGCCGACAATCCAAATATGCAAATGCTCGTTCTTTGAAAAACAAATGGTCCAAATCCCTCTTACAACACGACGATGCGTGAGTTCAATCCAAAATGGTCGCTACATTTCCGAAAAGTACTTATGGGCCCAAAACGAAAATCGTGTGCAAAAGTTACGCTCAATTCTTCGAATGTCAACAATCCAAATATGCAAGTCCTCATTCTTCAAAAAACAAATAGCTAAAATCCCTCTTACATCATGATGATGCCATGAGTTCAATCCAAAATGGTCACTACATTTTCGAAAAGTACTTATGGGCCCAAAATAAAAATCGTGTGCAAAAGTTACGCTCAATTCTTCGAACGCTGACAATCCAAATATGCAAGTGCTCGTTCTTCAAAAAACAAACGGCCAAAATCCCTCTTACGTTAGGATGATGCTGTGAGTTCAATCCAAAACGGTCACCACATTTTTGAAAAGTATTTATAGGCCCAAAACGTAAACCGTGTGCAAAAGTTACGCTCAATTCTTTGAATGCCGACAATCCAAATATGCAAATGCTCGTTCTTCAAAAAACAAACGGTAGAAATCCCTCTTACATCACAATGGTATCGTAAATTCAATCCAAAATGGTCGCTACATTTTTGAAAAGTACTTATGTGCCCAAAACGAACACCGTGTGCAAAAGTTAAGCTCCATTCTTCGAACGTCAACAATCCAATTATGCAAGTGCTCGTTTTTCGACAGAAAAGTGCCCAAAATCCCTCATACATCATGGTAGAGCAGTGAGTTCAATCCAAAATGATCACTACATTTTAGAAAAGTACTTATGGGCCCAGAACCGACACCGTGTGCAAAAGTTGCTCTCAATTCTTCAAATGTCAACAATCCTAATATGCAGTGCTCGTTCTTCAAAAAACAAACGTTCCAAATCCCTCTTACATCACGATGATGCATGAGTTCAATCCAAAATGGTCACTACATTTCTGAAAAGTAATTATGGGCCTAAAATAGAAACCGCGTGCAAAAGTTACGATCAATTCTTCGAATGTCGACAATCCAAATATGCAAGAGCACGTTCTTCAAAAAACAAACGGTCAAAATCCCTCTTACGTTATGATGATGCCGTGAGTTCAATCCAAAATGGTCGCTACATTTCCGAAATTACTTATGTCCCTAAAATGAAAACCGTGTGCAAAAGTTACGCTCAATTCTTCGAACGTCGACAATCCAAATATGCAAGTGATCGTTCTTCGAAAGAAAAGCGCCCGAAATCTCTCATATGTCACGATAGAGAGGTGAGTCCAAATGGGTCGCCATATTTTTGAAAAGTACTTACGGGCCTAGAACCGACACCATGTGCAAAAGTTGCTCTCAATTCTTCGAACGTCGACAATCCAAATATGCAAGTGCTCGTTCATCAAAAAACAAACTATCGAAATCCCTCTAACATCACGACGATGCCATGAGTTCAATCCAAAACGGTTGCTACATTTCTGAAAAGTACTTATGGGCCCAAAACGGAAATCGTTTGCAAAAGTTACGCTCAATTCTTCAAACGTTGACAATCTAAATATGCAAGTGCTCATTCTTCGAAAAAAATGCCTAAAATCCCTCATAGGTCACGGTAAAGCTCTAAGTTCAATCGAAAATTGTCGTTATATTTCCGAAAAGTACTTATGGGCCCAAAATGGACACCGTACGCAAAAGTTACGCCCAATTCTTCGAACGCCAACAATCCTAATATGCAAATGCTCATTTTTTCAAAAAACAAATGGTCGAAATCCTTCTTTTGTCACGATGGTGCCGTGAGTTCAATCCAAAATGGTCGCTACATTTTCGAAAAGTACTTATGGGCCCAAAATGGACAACGTGTGCAAAAGTTACGCTCAATTCTTCAAATGCCGACAATCCAAATGTGCAAGTACTCGTTCTTCAAAAAAATACCCGAATCCCTCATACATCACGCCAAAGCTATGAATTCAATCCAAAATGGTTGCTACATATCCGAAAAGTACTTATGGGCTAGAACGGACACCGTGTGCAAAAGTTGCGCTCAATTCTTCGAACGTCGACAATCCAACTATGCTAGTGCTCATTCTTCAAAAAAAATGTCAAAATCCCTCTTACGTCACGACGATGTAGTGAGTTCAATCCAAAACGGTCGCTATATTTCCAAAAAGTACTTATGGGCCCAAAACGAAAATCGTGTGCAAAAGTTACGCTCAATTCTTCGAACGTCGACAATCCAAATATGCAAGTACCCGTTCATCGAAAAACAAATGATTGAAATCCCTCTAACGTCACAATGATGCCTTGAGTTCAATCCAAAATGGTCGCTACATTTCCAAAAAATACTTGTGGGCCCAAAACAAAAACCGTGTGCAAATGTTATGCTCAATTCTTTGAACGCTGACAATCCAAATATGCAAGTACTCGTTCTTCAAAAAATGCCTGAAATCCCTCATACGTCATGGTAAAGCTCTAAGTTCAATGGAAAACTATCGTTACATTTTTGAAAAGTACTTGTGGGCCCAAAACAGACACCATATGCAAATTTTACGCTCAATTCTTCGAACGCCGACAATCCAAATATGCAAGTGCTTGTTCTTTGAAAGAAAAATGGGTAAAATCCCTCTTACGTCACAATGATGCCATGAGTTCAATCCAATGCAGTGCTACCCTTTCGAAAAGTACTTATGGGCCCAAAACGGAAACCGTGTACAAAAGTTACGCTCAATTCTTCGAATGCCGACAATAAAATATGCAAGTGCTCGTTCTTCGAAAAAATGCCCGAAATCCCTCATACGTCGCAGTAAAGCTCTAAGTTCAATCGAAAATTGTCGCTACATTTTCAAAAAGTACTTATGGGCCCAAAACGGACACCGTACGCAAAAATTAAGCTCAATTCTTCGAACGCCGACAATCCAAACATGTAAATGCTCATTTTTCAAAAAACAAACGGCCAAAATCCCTCTTACATCAAGACGGTGCCATGAGTTCAATCCAAAATGGTCGCTACATTTTCGAAAAGTAATTATGGGCCCAGAACGGACACCGTGTACAAAAGTTGCGCTCAATTCTTCGAATACCGACAATCCAAATAAGCAAGTGCTCGTTCTTCAAAATACAAATGCCTGAAATTCCTCATACGTCATGGAAAAGCGGTGAGTTCAATCCCAAATGGTCGCTACATTTTCGAAAAGTACTTATGGGCCCAAAACTGACACAGTGTGCAAAAGTTGCACTAAACTCTTTGAACGTCGACAATCGAAATATGCAATTGCTCGTTCATCGAAAAAAATGGTCCAAATCCCTCTTACGTCCTGATGATGCATGAGTTCAATCCAAAATGGTCGCTACATTATTGAAAAGTACTTATGGGCCCGAAACAAAAATCGTGCACAAAAGTTACGCTCAACTCTTTGAATGCCGACAATCCAAATATGCAAGTGCTCGTTCTTAAAAAAAAAAGGCCGAAATCCCTCTTATGTCATGAGGATGCCATGAGTTCAATCCAAAATGGTCGCTACATTTTCGAAAAGTACTTATGTGCCCAAAATGAAAATCGTGTGCAAAAGTTACGCTCAATTCTTCGAACGCCGACAATCCAAATATGCAAGTGCTCGTTCTTTGAAAGAAAAGCATCCGAAATCCCTCATACGTCACGGTAGAGCGGTGAGTTCAATCCAAAATGGTCGCTACATTTTTAAAAAGTACTTATGGACCCAGAACCAACACCGTGTGCAAAAGTTGCTCTCAATTCTTCGAACGTTGACAATCCAAATATGCAAGTGCTTGTTCATTGAAAAACAAATGGTCAAAATCCCTCTAACGTCATGACGATACCATGAGTTCAATCCAAAATGGTCGCTACATTTCTGAAAAGTACTTATGGGCTCAAAACGGAAATCGTGCGCAAAAGTTACACTCAATTCATTGAACGCAGACAATCCAAATATGCAAGTGCTCATTTTTCAAAAAAAAAACCTAAAATCCTTCATACATCACGGTAAAGCTCAAAGTTCAATCGAAAACTATCGCTACATTTACGAAAAGTACTTGTGGGCCCAAAACGGACACCGTATGCAAAAATTACGCTCAATTCTCCGAATGTCGACAATCCAAATATGCAAATGCTCATTTTTCGAAAAATAATCAGCTGAAATTCCTCTTACGTCACGATGGTGCTATGAGTTCAATCCAAAACGATCGCCAAATTTCTGAAAAGTACTTATGAGCCCAAAACGGACACCATGTGCAAAAGTTACGCTCAATTCTTCGAATGCTATCAATCCAAATATGCAAGTGCCCGTTCTTCGAAAAAATTCCCGAAATCCCTCGTACGTCACGGCAAAGCTGTGAATTCAATCCAAAATGGTCGCTACATATCCGAAAAGTACTTATGGGCCCAGAACGGACACCGTGTGCAAAAGTTGCGCTCAATTCTTCGAACGCCGACAATCCAACTATGCAAGTGCTCGTTCTTTAAAAATAAATGGTCAAAATCCCTCTTACATCACACCGATATCGTGAGTTCTATCCAATAAGGTCGCTACACTTTCGAAAAGTACTTATGGGCCCAAAACGGAAACCGTGTGCAAAAGTAACGCTCAATTCTTCGAATGTCGACAATCCAAATATGCAAGTGCTCGTTCTTCAAAAAAAATGCCCGAAATCCCTCAAAGGTCATGGTAAAGCTCTAAGTTCAATCGAAAATTGTTGCTACATTTTCGAAAAGTACTTTATGGGCCCCAAAACGGACACCGTACTCAAAGGTTACGCTCAATCTTCGAACGTCGACAATCCTAATAGCAAATGCTCATTTTTCAAAAAATAAATGGGCGAAATCCTTCTTACGTCACGATGGTGCCATGAGTTCAATCCAAAATGGTCGCTACATTTTCGAAAATTACTTATAGGCCCAAAATGGACAACGTGTACAAAAGTTATGCTCAATTCTTCGAACGCCAACAATCGGAATATGCTAGTGCTCGTTCTTCGAAAAAAATGCCTGAATCCCTCATACGTCACGGCAAAGCCGTGAATTCAATCCAAAACGATTGCTGCATATTTGAAAAGTACTTATGGGCCCAGAACGGACACCGTGTGCAAAAGTTGCGCTCAATTGTTTGAACGTCGACAATCTAACTATGCTAGTGCTCGTTCTTCAAAAAAAAAGGTCAAAATCCCTCTTACGTCATGACGATGTAGTGAGTTCAATCCAAAATGGTCGCTATATTTCCAAAAAGTACTTATGGGCCCAAAACGAAAATCGTGTGCAAAAGTTACGCTCAATTCTTCGAACGTCGACAATCCAAATATGCAAGTGCTTGTTCATCGAAAAACAAACGGTCAAAATCCCTCTAACATCACGACGATGCCATGAGTTCAATCCAAAACGGTCGCTACATTTCTGAAAAGTACTTATGGGCTCAAAACGGAAATCGTGTGCAAAAGTTATACTCAATTCATCGAATGCAGACAATCCAAATATGAAGTGCTCATTTTTTTAAAAAAAAACCTGAAATCCTTCATACATCGCGGTAAAGCTCTATGTTTAATCGAAAACCATCGCTACATTTACGAAAAGTACTTGTGGGCCCAAAACGGACATCGTATGCAAAAGTTACGCTCAATTCTTCGAATGCCAACAATCCAAATATGCAAATGCTCATTTTTCAAAAAACAATCGATCGAAATTCCTCTTACATCACGATGGTGCTGTGAGTTCAATCAAAAACGGTTGCTAAATTTCTGAAAAGTACTTATAGGCCCAAAACAGACACCGTGTGCAATAGTTACGCTCAATTTTTCGAACGCCGTCAATCCAAATATGCAAGTGCTCGTTCTTCGAAAAAAATGCCCGAAATCCCTCATACATCACGGTAAAGCTCTGAATTCAATCCAAAATGGTCGCTACATATCCGAAAAATACTTATGGGCCCAGAATGGACACCGTGTGCAAAAGTTGTGCTCAATTCTTCGAACGTCGACAATCCAACTATGCAAGTGCTCGTTCTTTAAAAATAAATGGTCAAAATCCCTCTTACATCACAACGATGTCGTGAGTTCAATCCAACACGGTTGCTACACTTTCGAAAAGTACTTATGGGCCCACAATAGAAACCGTGTGCAAAAGTTACACTCAATTCTTCGAATGTCGACAATCCAAATATGCAAGTGCTTGTTCTTCGAAAAAAATGCCCGAAATCCCTCAAAGGTCATGGTAAAGCTCTAAGTTCAATTGAAAATTGTCGCTACATTTCCGAAAAGTACTTATGGGCCCAAAACGGACACCGTACTCAAAGGTTACGCTCAATTCTTCGAACGTCGACAATCCTAATATGCAAATGCTCATTTTTCAAAAAACAAATGGCCAAAATCCTTCTTACGTCAAGATGGTGCCATGAGTTCAATCCAAAATGATCGCTACATTTTCGAAAAGTACTTATGGGCCCAAAATGGACAACGTGTACAAAAGTTTCGCTCAATTCTTTGAACGCCGACAATCCGAATATGCTAGTGCTCGTTCTTTGAAAAAAATACCTGAATCCTTCATACGTCATGGCAAAGCCGTGAATTCAATCCAAAACGGTTGCTACATATCTGAAAATTACATATGGGCCCAGAACGGACACCGTGTGCAAACGTTGCGCTCAATTCTTCGAACGTCGACAATCCAACTATGCAAGTGCTCGTTCTTCAAAAAAAAAGGTCAAAATTCCTCTTACGTCACGATGATGTAGTGAGTTCAATCCAAAACGATCGCTATATTTCCAAAAAGTACTTATTGACCCAAAACGAAAACCGTGTGCAAAAGTTACGCTCAATTCTTCGAACGCCGACAATCCAAATATGCAAGTACTCGTTCATCAAAAAACAAACGATCAAAATCCCTCTAACGTCACAATGATGCCATGAGTTAAATCCGAAACGATCGCTACATTTCCAAAGAGTACTTGTGGGCCCAAAACGAAAATCGTGTGCAAAAGTTACGATCAATTCTTTGAACGCCGACAATCCAAATATGGAAGTACTCGTTCTTCGAAAAAATGCCCGAAATCCCTCATACGTTGCGGTAAAGCTCTAAGTTCAATCGTAAACTGTCGCTAAATTTTTGAAAAGTACTTGTGGGCCCAAAACGGACACCGTATGCAAAAGTTACGTTCAATTCTTCGAACGCCGACAATCCAAATATGCAAGTGCTCGTTCTTCGAAAGAAAAATGGCCAAAATCCCTCTTACATCACAATGATGCCATGAGTTCAATCCAATACGGTCGCTACACTTTCGAAAATTACATATGGGCCCAAAACAAAAATCGTGTGCAAAAATTATGCTCAATTCTTCGAATGCCGACAATCTAAATATGCACGTGCTCGTTATTCGAAAAAATGCATGAAATCCCTCATACGTCGCGGTAAAGCTCTAAGTTCAATTGAAAATTGTTGCTACATTTTCGAAAAGTACTTATGGGCCCAAAACGGACACCGTACGCAAAAGTTATGCTCAATTCTTCGAACGTCGACAGTCCAAACATGAAAATGCTCATTTTTCAAAAAACAAATGGCGAAAATCCCTCTTACATCAAGATGGTGCTGTGAGTTCAATCCAAATTGGTCGCTACATTTCTGAAAAGTACTTATGGGCCCAAAATGGACACTGTATACAAAAGTTACGCTCAATTCTTCGAACGTCGACAATCCAAATATGCAAAGCTCCTTCTTTGAAAAAAATGCTCGAAATCCCTCATACGTCATGGCAAAGCTGTGAATTTAATCCAAAACGGTCGCTACATATCCGAAAAGTACTTATGGGCCCAGAACGGACACTGTGTGCAAAAGTAAAGCTCAATTCTTCGAACGCCAACAATCCAACTATGCAAGTGCTCATTCTTCAGGAAAAAAAGGTCAAAATCCCTCTTACATCACGACGATGTAGTGAGTTCAATCCAAAATGGTCGCTACATTTCCAAAAAGTACTTATGGGCCCAAAATGAAAATCGTGCGAAAAAGTTATGCTCAATTCTTTGAACACCGACAATCCAAATATGCAAGTGCTCATTCTTTGAAAAAAATGCCTAAAATCCCTCATACGTCATGGCAAAGCTGTGAATTCAATCCAAAACGGCCGCTACATATCCGAAAAGTACTTATGGGCCCAGAACGGACACCATGTGCAAAAGTTACGCTCAATTCTGGCGACAATCCAACTATGCAAGTGCTCGTTCTTCAAAAACAAATGGTCAAAATCGCTCTTATGTTACGACAATGTCGAGAGTTCAATCCAAAATGGTCGCTATATTTCCAAAAAGTACTCATGGGCCCAAAACGGAAACCGTGTGCAAAAGTTACACTCAATTCTTCGAATGTCGACAATCCAATTATGTAAGTTCTCGTACTACGAAAGAAAAATGGCCAAAATCCCTCTTACATCACAATAATGCCATGAGTTCAATCCAATACAGTCGCTACATTTTTGAAAAGTAGTTATGGGCCAAAAATGGAAATCGTGTGCAAAAGTTACGCTCAATTCTTCGAGTGTCAACAATCCAAATATGCAAGTGCTCATTCTTCCAAAAAAATACCCGAAATCCCTCATTCGTCCCGGTGAAGCTCTAAGTTCAATCGAAAATTGTCGCGACATTTTTGAAAGGTACTTATGGGCCCAAAACGGACACCGTGTGTAAAAGTTACGCTCAATTCTTCGAAAGCTGACAATCCAAATATGCAAATGCTCGTTCTTCAAAAAACAAACACCCAAAATCCCTCTTACATCACGACGGTGCTGTGAGTTCAATCCAAAATGGTCGCCACATTTTCGAAAAGTACTTATGGGCCCAGAACGGACACCGTGTACAAAAGTTGCGCTCAATTCTTCGAACACCGACAATCCAACTATGCAAGTGCTCGTTCTTCGAAAAATAAATGGTCGAAATCCCTCTTATGTCACGACAATGCTATGAGTTCGATCCAAAATGGTAGCTACATTTTCGAAAAGTACTTATGGCCCAAAATGGAAACCGTGTGCAAAAGTTACGCTCAATTCTTCGAACGCCGACAATCCAAATATGCAAGTGCTCGTTCTTCAAAAAAAATGCCAGAAATCCCTCATATGTCATGGCAAAGCAGTGAGTTCAATCCAAAACGGTCGCTACATTTCCGAAAAGTACTTATGTGCCCAAAACGAAAATCGAGTGCAAAAGTTCCGCTCAATTCTGCAAACGCCGACAATCCAAATATACAAGTGCTCGTTCTTAGAAAGAAAAGCATCCGAAATCCCTCATACGTCATGGTAGAGCAGTGAGTTCAATCCAAAACGGTCGCTACATTTTCAAAAAGTACTTATGGGCCCAGAACCAACACCGTGTGCAAAAGTTGCTCTCAATTCTTCGAACGCCGACAATCCAAATATGCAAGTGCTCGTTCATCGAAAAACAAACGATCAAAATCCCTCTAACATCACGACGATGCCATGAGTTCAATCCGAAATGGTCATTACATTTCTGAAAAGTACTTATGGGCCCAAAATGGAAACCGTGTGCAAAAGTTACACTCAGTTCTTCGAACATAGACAACCCAAATTTGCAAGTGCTCATTTTTCAAAAAAAACCCAAAATCCCTCACACGTCGCGGTAAAGCTCTAAGTTCAATTGAAAACTGTCGCTACATTTACGAAAAGTACTTGTGGGCCCAAAACGGACATCGTATGCAAAAGTTATGTTCAATTCTTCGAACGCCGTCAATCCAAATATGCAAGTGCTCGTTCTTCCAAAAAAATGCCCGAAATCCCTCATACGTCACGGCAAAACTGTGAATTCAATCCAAAATGGTCGCTACATATCCGAATAGTACTTATGGGCCCAGAACGGACACCGTGTGCAAAAGTTGCGCTCAATTCTTCAAACGTCGATAATCTAACTATGCTAGTGCTCGTTCATTAAAAACAAAGGGTCAAAATCCCTCTTACGTCACAACGATGTAGTGAGTTCACTCCAGAATGGTCACTACATTTCCAAAAAGTACTTTTGGGCCCAAAACGAAAACCATGTGAAAAAGTTACGCTCAATTCTTCGAACGCCGACAATCCAACTATGCAAGTGCTCGTTCTTTGAAAAATAAACGGTCAAAATCCCTCTTGCGTCATGACGATGTCGTGAGTTCAATCCAAAATGGTCGCTACATTTCCGAAAAGTACTTATGGGCCAAAAACGAAAATCGTGTGCAAAAGTTACGCTCAATTCTTAGAACGCCTACAATCCAAATATGCAAGTGCTCGTTCTTCAAAAAACAAATGGCCAAAATCCCTCTTAAGACACGATGATGTCATGAGTTCGATCCTAAACGGTCGCTACATTTTTGAAAAGTACTTATGGGCCCAAAATGAAAACTGTGTGCAAAAGTTACGCTCAGTTCTTCGAACGTCGACAATCCAAATATACACGAGCTCGTTCTTCAAAAGAAAAATGGCCAAAATCCCTCTTACGTCTTGATGATGCCGTAAGTTCAATCCAAAATGATCGCTACATTTCTAAAAAGTATTTAAGGGCCCAAAATGGAAACCGTGTGCAAAAGTTACGCTCAATACTTCGAACGCTGACAATCTAAATATGCAAGTGCTTGTTCTTCGAAAAAATGCCCGAAATCGTTCGTACATCACAATAAAGCTGTAAGTTCAATCCATAACTGTCGCTACATTTTCGAAAAGTACTTATGGGCCCAAAACGGACATCTTGTGCAAGAGTTACGCTCAATTCTTCGAACGTCGACAATCCAAATACGCAAATGCTCATTTTTCAAAAAATAAATGGCCGAAATCCCTCTTACATCACGACGGTGTCGTGAGTTCAATCCAAAATGGTTGCTACATTTCTGAATAGTACTTATGGGCCTAAAACGAACACCGTGTGCAAAAGTTACGCTTAATTCTTTGAACGCCGAAAATCCAACTATGTAAGTGCTCTTTCTTCGAAAAGTAAACACCCGAAATCCCTTATACACCATAGTAAAGTGTTGCGTTCAATCCAAAATTATCGCTACATTTTTGAAAAGTACTTATGGGCCCAGAACGGAGACCATGTGCAAAAGTTACGCTTAATTCTTAGAACGTCGACATTCCAAATATGCAACTGCTCGTTCTTCAAAAAACTAATGGCCGAGATCCCTCTTACGTCAAGACGATACCGTGAGTTCAATCCAAAATGGTCGCTACACTTCCAAAAAGTACTTATGGGCCCAAATTGAAAATCGTGTGCAAAAGTTACACTCAATTCTTCAAACGTCGACAATCTAAATAAGCGAGTGCTTGTTCTTCGAAAGAAAAATGGTCGGAATCCCTCTTAAGTCATGATGATGCGGTGAGTTCAATCCAAAATGATCGCTACATTTTCGAAAAGTACTTATGGGCCCAAAATGGAAACCGTGTGCAGAAGCTACACTCAATACTTCGAACGCTGACAATCCAAATATGCTAGTGCTCGTTATTCAAAAAAAATGCCCGAAATCCCTCATACGTCACAGTAAAGCTGCAAGTTCATTCCATAAGTGTCGCTACATTTTCAAAAAGTACTTATAGGCCCAAAACGGACACCTTGCGCAAAAGTTACGCTCAATTCTTCTAACGTCGACAATCCAAATATGCAAATGCTCGTTTTTCAAAAAACAAATCATCAAAATCCCTCTTACGTCACTACGGTACCATGAGTTCAATCCAAAATGGTCGCTACATTTCTGAAAAGTACTTATGGGCCCAAAATGGACATCGTGTGCAAAAGTTACGCTTAATTCTTCGAACACCGACAATCCAAATATGCAAGTGCTCATTCTTCAAAAAGCAAACACCCGAAATTCCTCTTGCACCATGGCAAAGTGGTGAGTTCAATCCAAAACGGACGTTACACTTTTGAAAAGTACTTATGGGCACAAAACGGGCACCGTGTGCAAAAGTTACGCTTAATACTTCGAACGTCGACAATCCAAATACGCAAGTTTTCGTTGCTCAAAAAACAAATGGTCGAAATCCCTCTTCCATCACGACGATACCATGAGTTCAATACAAAACGATCGCTACATTTTCGAAAAGTACTTATGGGCCCAAAATGAAAATCGTGTACAGAAGTTACGCTCAATTCTTCGAACGCCGACTATCCAAATATGCAAGTGCTCATTCCTCGAAAGAAAATCGTTCGAAATCCCTCATACGTCATGGTAAAGAGGTGAGTTCAATCCAAAACGGTCGCTACACTTTCGAAAAGTACTTATTGACCTAAAACGGAAACCGTGTACAAAAGTTACGCTCAATTCTTCGAACGCCAACAATCTAACTATGCAACTGCTCGTTCTTCAAAGAACAAATGGCCAAAATCCCTCTTACATAACGACAATGCCTTGAGTTCAATCCAAAACGATCCCTACATTTTCGAAAAGTACTTATGGGCCCAAAACGAATACCGCGTGCAAAAGTTACGCTTAATTTTTCGAACGTCGACAATCCAAATATGCACTTACTCGTTCCTCGAAAAACAAACGCCCGAAATCCCTCATACGTCACAGTAAAGCGGTGAATTCAATCCAAAACTGTCGCTACATTTTCGAAAAGTACTTATTGGCCCAAAACGGACACCAAGTGCAAAAGTTACGCTCAATTCTTTGTGCTCATTCTCCGAAAAAAAACGGTCGAAGTTCCTCTTACGTCACAACGATGTCGTGAGTTCAATCCAAAACGGTCGCTACATTTCCGAAAAGTACTTATGGGCCCAAAACGAAAATCGTGTGCAAAAGTTACGCTCAATTCTTAGAACGCCTACAATCCAAATATGCAAGTGCTCGTTCTTCAAAAAACAAATGGCCAAAATCCCTCTTAAGTCACGATGATGTCGTGAGTTCGATCCAAAACGGTTGCTACATTTTCGAAAAGTACTTATGGGCCCAAAACGAAAATCGTGTGCAAAAGTTACGCTCAATTCTTAGAACGCCTACAATCCAAATATGCAAGTGCTCGTTCTTCAAAAAACAAATGGCCAAAATCCCTCTTAAGTCATGATGATGACGTGAGTTCGATACAAAACGATCGCTACATTTTCGAAAAGTACTTATGGGCCCAAAATGAAAACCGTGTGCAAAAGTTACGCTCAATTCTTCGAACGTCGCAATCCAAATATACACGAGCTCGTTCTTCGAAAGAAAAATGGCCAAAATCCCTCTTACATCTTGATGATGCCGTGAGTTTAATCCAAAATGATAGCTACATTTCTGAAAAGTACTTATGGGCCCAAAATGGAAATCGTGTGCAAAAGTTACGCTCAATACTTCGAACGCTGACAATCTAAATATGCAAGTGCTTGTTCTTCGAAAAAATGCCCGAAATCGTTCGTACGTCACGATAAAGCTGTAAGTTCAATCCATAACTGTCGCTACATTTTCGAAAAGTACTTATGGGCCCAAAACGGACATCTTGTGCAAGAGTTACGCTCAATTCTTCGAACGTCGACAATCCAAATATGCAAATGCTCATTTTTCAAAAAATAAATGGCCGAAATCCCTCTTACATCACGACGGTGTCGTGAGTTCAATCCAAAATGGTCGCTACATTTCTAAATAGTACTTATGGGCCCAAAACGGACACCGTGTGCAAAAGTTACGCTTAATTCTTTGAACGCCGACAATCCAAATATGTAAGTGCCCTTTCTTCGAAAAGCAAACACCCGAAATCCCTAATACACCACAGTAAAGTGGTGCGTTCAATCCAAAACTATCGCTACATTTTCGAAAAGTACTTATGGGCCCAAAACGGAAACCATGTGCAAAAGTTACGCTCAATTCTTAGAACGTCGACATTCCAAATATGCAAGTGCTTGTTCTTCAAAAAACCAATGGCTGAGATCCCTCTTACGTCAAGACGATACCGTGAGTTCAATCCAAAATGATCGCTACACTTCCAAAAAGTACTTATGGGCCCAAATTGAAAACCGTGTGCAAAAGTTACACTCAATTCTTCAAACGTCGACAATCTAAATAAGCGAGTGCTCGTTCTTCGAAAGAAAAATGGTCGGAATCCCTCTTAAGTCATGATGATGCGGTGAGTTCAATCCAAAACGATCGCTACATTTTCGAAAAGTACTTATGGGCCCAAAATGGAAACCGTGTGCAGAAGCTATACTCAATACTTCAAACGCTGACAATCCAAATATGCTAGTGCTCGTTATTCAAAAAAATGCCCGAAATCCCTCATACGTCACAGTAAAGCTGCAAGTTCAATCCATAACTGTCGTTACATTTTCGAAAAGTACTTATAGGCCCAAAACGGACACCTTACGCAAAAGTTACGCTCAATTCTTCTAACGTCGACAATCCAAATATGCAAATGCTCGATTTTCAAAAAACAAATCATCGAAATTCCTTTTACGTCACTACGGTACCATGAGTTCAATCCAAAATGGTCGCTACATTTCTGAAAAGTACTTATGGGCCCAAAATGGACATCGTGTGCAAAAGTTACGCTTAATTCTTCGAACGCCAACAATCCAAATATGCAAGTGCTCGTTCTTCAAAAAGCAAACACCCGAAATTCCTCTTACACCATGGCAAAGTGGTGAGTTCAATCCAAAATGGACGTTACATTTTTGAAAAGTACTTATGGGCACAAAACGGGCACCGTGTGCAAAAGTTACGCTTAATACTTCGAACGTCGACAATCCAAATACGCAAGTTTTCATTGCTCAAAAAACAAATGGTCAAAATCCCTCTTCCATCATGACAAAACCATGAGTTCAATACAAAACGGTCGCTACATTTTCGAAAAGTACTTATGGGCCCAAAATGGAAATCGTGTACAGAAGTTACGCTCAATTCTTCGAACGCCGACAATCCAAATATGCAAGTGCTCGTTCCTCGAAAGAAAATCGTTCAAAATCCCTCATACGTCATGGTAAAGAGGTGAGTTCAATCTAAAACGGTCGCTACACTTCCGAAAAGTACTTATTGACCTAAAACGGACACAGTGTGCAAAAGTTACGCTCAATTCTTCGAACGCCAACAATCTAACTATGCAACTACTCGTTCTTCAAAGAACAAATGGCCAAAATCCCTCTTACATAACGACAATGCCTTGAGTTCAATCCAAAACGGTCCCTACATTTTCGAAAAGTACTTATGGGCCCAAAACGAATACCGCGTGCAAAAGTTACGCTTAATTTTTCGAACGTCGACAATCCAAATATGCACTTGCTCGTTCTTCGAAAAACAAACGCCCGAAATCCCTCATACGTCACAATAAAGCGGTGAATTCAATCCAAAACTGCCGCTACATTTTCGAAAAGTACTTATTTGCCCAAAACGGACACCATGTGCAAAAGTTACGGTCAATTCTTCGAACGGCGACAATCCAAATATGCAAGTGTTCATTCTCCGAAAAAAACGGTCGAAATTCCTCTTACGTCACAACGATGTCGTGAGTTCAATCCAAAACGGTCACTACATTTTCGAAAAGTACTTATGGGCCCAAAACGAAAATCGTGTGCAAAAGTTATGCTCAATTCTTAGAACGCCTACAATCCAAATATGCAAGTGCTCGTTCTTCAAAAAACAAATGGCCAAAATCCCTCTTAAGTCACGATGATGTCGTGAGTTCAATCCAAAATGGTCGCTACATTTTTGAAAAGTACTTATGGGCCCAAAACGAAAATCGTGCGCAAAAGTTACGCTCAATTCTTAGAACGCCTACAATCCAAATATGCAAGTGCTCGTTCTTCAAAAAACAAATGGCCAAAATCCCTCTTAAGTCACGGTGATGACGTGAGTTCGATCCAAAACGATCGCTACATTTTCGAAAAGTACTTATGGGCCCAAAATGAAAACCGTGTGCAAAAGTTACGCTCAATTCTTCGAACGCCGACAATCCAAATATACACGAGCTCGTTCTTCGAAAGAAAAATGGCCAAAATCCCTCTTACGTCTTGATGATGTCGTGAGTTCAATCCAAAATGATCGCTACATTTCTGAAAAGTACTTATGGGCCCAAAATGGAAATCGTGTGCAAAAGTTACGCTCAATACTTCGAACCCTGACAATCTAAATATGCAAGTGCTTGTTCTTCGAAGAAATGCCCGAAATCGTTCGTACGTCACAATAAAACTGTAAGTTCAATCCATAACTGTCGCTACATTTTCGAAAAGTACTTATGGGCCCAAAACGGACTTCTTGTGCAAGAGTTACGCTCAATTCTTCGAACGTCGACAATCCAAATATGCAAATGCTCATTTTTCAAAAAATAAATGGCCG